>NC_048570.1:99827821-100090321 GCF_013265735.2 Oncorhynchus mykiss | reverse complement strand
AGAAGGTGTTTTTCCTCAAAGGGATGTCTGTCTCAACCCTGTTACACATAGCAACCTGAACACACCTCCAATAGAAGGTGTTTTTCACATAGCAACCTGAACACACCTCCAGTAGAAGGTGTTTTTCCTCAAAGGGATGTCTGTTTCAACCCTGTTACACATAGCAACCTGAACACACCTCCAATAGAAGGTGTTTTTCCTCAAAGGGATGTCTGTTTCAACCCTGTTACACATAGCAACCTGAACACACCTCCAGTAGAAGGTGTTTTTCCTCAAAGGGATGTCTGTTTCAACCCTGTTACACATAGCAACCTGAACACACCTCCAATAGAAGGTGTTTTTCACATAGCAACCTGAACACACCTCCAATAGAAGGTGTTTTTCCTCAAAGGGATGTCTGTCTCAACCCTGTTACACATAGCAACCTGAACACACCTCCAATAGTGTAAGGGATGTCACGTGTCCTACTTACAGCACCAGTCAACAGTTTGGACTCATTCCAGGGTTTGTCTTTATGTTTACTATTTTCTACATTGTAGAATAATAGTGAAGACATCAAAACTATGAAAAAAACACATATGGAATCATGTAGTAACCAAAAAAGTGTTAAACAAATCAACATATATTTTATATTCTTCAAAGTAGCCGCCCTTTGCCTTGATGACAGCTTGGCATTATCTTGGCGTTCTCTCAACCAGCTTCACCTGGGGAAAAGAACAGATGAAAATCCAGTGTTTCTACGTAATGCACTGACCAGCTGGCAAGTGTCTTCACTGACAATTTCAACCTATCCCTGACCTGGTCTGTCATACCAACGTGCTTCAAGCTCACCACCATAGTCCTCGTGCCTAAGAACACCTATGTGAGAATGCTGTTCATTTACTACAGTTCAGCGTTCAACACCATAGTGCCCCACAAGCTCATCACATAGTTCAGGACCCTGGGAAGGAACACCTCCCTCCGCAACTGGATTCTGGACTTCCTGACGGGCCGCCGTCAGGCCGTGAGGGTACGCAACAACACATCCGCCATGCTGACCATCAACACGGGGGCCCACCAGGGGTGCCGAGGACACCCAAACCACACAACCATAAAGCCCGAGAGCCTGACCCTCTCTGGAGGTTGCTGTAGCCCTGCCTGGGATCTTCAGCCTATAGTGACTGTTGGCTGAGACGCCGGGCCCGTTAGGGTAGGCTGTGTCAGGGTGAGACGCCAGGCCCGTTAGGGTAGGCTGTGTCAGGGTGGGCTTTGTTAGGGTAGGCTGTGTTAGGGTAGGCTGTGTCAGGGTGGGCTGTGTTAGGGTAGGCTGTGTTAGGGTAGGCTGTGTCAGGGTGGGACGCCAGGCCCGTTAGGGTAGGCTGTGTCAGGGTGGGCTGTGTTAGGGTGGGCTGTGTTAGGGTAGACTGTGTCAGGGTGGGCTGTGTCAGGGTAGGCTGTGTCAGGGTGGGCTGTGTCAGGGTGGGCTGTGTTAGTGTAGACTGTGTCAGGGTGGGCTGTGTTAGGGTAGACTGTGTCAGGGTGGGCTGTGTCAGGGTAGGCTGTGTCAGGGTGGGCTGTTTCAGGGTGGGCTGTGTTAGGGTAGACTGTGTCAGGGTGGGCTGTGTTAGGGTAGACTGTGTCAGGGTGGGCTGTGTCAGGGTGGGCTGTGTTAGGGTAGACTGTGTCAGGGTGGGCTGTGTTAGGGTAGACTGTGTCAGGGTGGGCTGTGTCAGGGTAGGCTGTGTCAGGGTGGGCTGTGTCAGGGTGGGCTGTGTTAGTGTAGACTGTGTCAGGGTGGGCTGTGTTAGGGTAGACTGTGTCAGGGTGGGCTGTGTCAGGGTAGGCTGTGTCAGGGTGGGCTGTTTCAGGGTGGGCTGTGTTAGGGTAGACTGTGTCAGGGTGGGCTGTGTCAGGGTAGGCTGTGTCAGAGTGGGCTGTGTCAGGGTGGGCTGTGTTAGGGTAGACTGTGTCAGGGTGGGCTGTGTTAGGGTAGACTGTGTCAGGGTGGGCTGTGTCAGGGTTGGCTGTGTCAGGGTGGGACACCGGGCCCGTTAGGGTAGGCTCTGTCAGGGTAGGCTGTGTTAGGGTTGGCTTTGTCAGGGTAGGCTGTGTCAGGGTGGGCTGTGTCAGGGTAGACTGTGTCAGGGTAGGCGGTGTCAGGGTGGGCTGTGTCAGGGTTGGCTGTGTCAGGGTGTGACGCCGGGCCCGTTAGGGTAGGCTGTGTCAGAGTAGGCTGTGTTAGGGTTGGCTGTGTCAGGGTAAGCTGTGTCAGGGTGGGCTGTGTCAGGGTAGGCTGTGTCAGGGTAGGCTGTGTCAGGGTGGGCTGGGTCAGGGTAGGCGTTGTCAGGGTAGGCGGTGTTAGGGTAGGCTGTGTTAGGGTAGGCTGTGTCAGGGTAGGCTGTGTCAGGGTAGGCTGTGTCAGGGTGGGCTGTGTTAGGGTAGGCTGTGTCAGGGTGGGCTGTGTTAGGGTAGGCTGTGTCAGGGTAGGCTGTGTCAGGGTGGGCTGTGTTAGGGTAGGCTGTGTTAGGGTAGGCTGTGTCAGGGTGGGCTGTGTCAGGGTAGGCTGTGTTAGGGTAGGCTGTGTCAGGGTAGGCTGTGTCAGGGTGGGCTGTGTTAGGGTAGGCTGTGTTAGGGTAGGCTGTGTCAGGGTGGGCTGTGTTAGGGTAGGCTGTGTCAGGGTGGGCTGTGTTAGGGTAGGCTGTGTCAGGTTGGGACGCCAGGCCCGTTAGGGTAGGCTGTGTCGGGTTGGGACGCCAGGCCTGTTAGGGTAGGCTGTGTCAGGGTGGGACACCAGGCCCGTTTGGGTAGCCTGTGTCGGGGTGGGACGCCAGGCCCGTTAGGGTAGGATGTGTCAGGGTGGGACGCCAGGCCCATTAGGGTAGGCTGTGTCAGGGTGGGACACCAGGCCCATTAGGGTAGGCTGTGTCGGGGTGGGACGCCAGGCCCGTTAGGGTAGGCTGTGTCAGGGTGGGACGCCAGGCCCATTAGGGTAGGCTGTGTCAGGGTGGGACGCCAGGCCCATTAGGGTAGGCTGTGTCAGGCTGGGAAATTGGAAATGTGAATTGGGAGTAATTGGGGGAAATAATGCATTGAGGTTCTAGTTTATTGAGACGCATGAATAACCACACCAACATATAGGAATATAACGTTACTGTCCTGAATACACCACACCAACATATAGGAATATAACATTACTGTCCTGAATACACCACACCAACATATAGGAATATAACGTTACTGTCCTGAATACACCAACATATAGGAATATAACGTTACTGTCCTGAATACACCAACACCAACATAAAGGAATTTAACGTTACTGTCCTGAATACACCAACATATAGGAATATAACGTTACTGTCCTGAATACACCAACACCAACATAAAGGAATATAACGTTACTGTCCTGAATACACCAACATATAGGAATATAACATTACTGTCCTGAATACACCACACCAACATATAGGAATATAACGTTACTGTCCTGAATACACCAACACCAACATAAAGGAATATAACGTTACTGTTCTGAATACACCAACATAGAGGAATATAACATTACTGTCCTGAATACACCAACATATAGGAATATAACATTACTGTCCTGAATACACCACACCAACATATAGGAATATAACGTTACTGTCCTGAATACACCAACACCAACATAAAGGAATTTAACGTTACTGTCCTGAATACACCAACATATAGGAATATAACGTTACTGTCCTGAATACACCAACACCAACATAAAGGAATATAACGTTACTGTCCTGAATACACCAACATATAGGAATATAACGTTACTGTCCTGAATACACCAACACCAACATAAAGGAATATAACGTTACTGTTCTGAATACACCACACTCTCCAGTTACAGTCAAGTCAGGTCTGTTGTAGGTCTGTAGCCGTGGTTACAGCACTGCAAGTCAGATCTGTGGTAGGTCTGTAGCCGTGGTTACAGCACTGCAAATCAGATCTGTGGTAGGTCTGTAGCCGTGGTTACAGCACTGCAAGTCAGATCTGTGGTAGGTCTGTAGCCGTGGTTACACCACTGCAAGTCAGATCGGTTGTAGGTCTGTAGCCGTGGTTACAGCACTGCAAGTCAGATCTGTGGTAGGTCTGTAGCCGTGGTTACAGCACTGCAAGTCAGATCTGTGGTAGGTCTGTAGCCGTGGTTACACCACTGCAAGTCAGATCGGTTGTAGGTCTGTAGCCGTGGTTACAGCACTGCAAGTCAGATCTGTGGTAGGTCTGTAGCCGTGGTTACACCACTGCAGGTCAGATCTGTGGTTGGTCTGTAGCCGTGGTTACAGCACTGCAAATTTAGAGTCTATCATTAGTGCTTTAGAAGCCCCAGCCCTTCCTGTTTTCAACATTTAGAGTCCATCATTAGCGCTTTAGAAACACCAGCGCTTTCTGTTTTCAACATTTAGAGTCCATCATTAGTGATTTAGAAGCTCCAGCTCTTCCTGTTTTCAACATTTAGAGTCCATCATTAGCGCTTTAGAAGCTCCAGCTCTTCCTGTTTTCAACATTTAGAGTCCATCATTAGTGCTTTAGAAGCTCCAGCTCTTCCTGTTTTCAACATTTAGAGTCCATCATTAGTGATTTAGAAGCTCCAGCTCTTCCTGTTTTCAACATTTAGAGTCCATCATTAGCGCCTTTAAAGCCACAGCTCTTCCTGTTTTCAACATTTAGAGTCCATCATTAGCGCATTTGAAGCCACAGCTCTTCCTGTTTTCAACATTTAGAGTCCATCATTAGCGCTTTAGAAGCTCCAGCTCTTCCTGTTTTCAACATTTAGAGTCCATCATTAGAGCTTTAGAAGTCCCAGACCTTCTTACACATCATCATCCATTACTTCCTCTCAAAATGCCCTTCCTCCTGAATGGGCACATAGTTAACAACAAACAGATGCTCATTACCATGTGTGACCTGCTGGTAGTAATCAGGGACTGCATTCCAAACTTCATCCTATTCCCTAGATAGCCCTATAGGCTCTGGTCTAAAGTAGTGCACTATATAGGGAATAGGGTTCTATAGGGCTCTGGTCTAAAGTAGTGCACTATATAGGGAATATAGTGCCATAGGGCTCTGGTCTAAAGTAGTGCACTATATAGGGAATAGGGTTCCATTTGGAACACAAATAGGGTTACTTCAACATGAGTGGCCCAGGAGAAGGAGAGCATCAGAGACGGTCAAGGTAGGTGGGCCTGGCCAACCGGCTGCCTTTATGGACACGCTTTATGAGGATTTAACAAATGCAAGTTGACAGGCATGACATTCAGTGGACAGAGGGGGGGTCATGCTGGTACAGACGCTTAGTGACTCACTATGCTGGTTAGTGGGTGGTCACTGTCTCTCTGATAGTCAGCTGAAGAAACCTGCAGTTCTAACAACAACAAACCAACTTATACAAATGGGCGTATTCAACAGTCAGCTCATCTAAACATAAGAACTTCTACATGTTATGCAGCGTAAACAGCCTAACATATCCAGTGAAACTAGCTTATATTTTAGGTTCTGATGGTGAACAACAGTTGAATTAAACTCATGAGGCATTAGTAAGTTCTACTCTACAAGAATCAATGGCTAAATATCATGAATTTAAAAGTTCGCAAACATGTATATGCCAATGCCTCATGCGGGTACAGACTGTACTCTGTTGAAGGATTGTTGGTGACACACGGTACAGGGTAGTCTTGGGTGGTCAGTGGGAGTGTTTTAGGGTGTGTTCCAATGGAACCTTGTACCCTTTATAGTGCACTCCTTTTGACAGGAGCCCTGTGGGCCCTGGGGGTGCTGTTTGGGATACACCCTTAATGTTTGTTTGTTTCTGTGGTGATTGTAGGAATGTGAGCTGTGCTTGCCAGAGTTGAGGTAATGTTCAGGTCTTTGTGTTCCTCTCTCTCTGGGCTGATGAAAGAGAGTTACATTGATGGGGGTAATTCCAACTGTCAGGGACTCTTCTACAGTCCACTGGCACTGTGCCCCTAATGGGACCCCATTCTCTATGTGTTGCACTACGTTTACCACTGCCCCCTGGTAGTGCACTATGTAGGGAATAGGGTGGCATTTGGGACGCATCCTGGGTTTCATCTGACTGGCTTCCTCTTTCACAGTGTTCTAGAACAGACCATCAACAGACCCTGACCCTGTCCTCCTCTCCTCTCTTCCTCTTTCATAGTGATCTAGAACAGACCATTAACAGACCATCAACAGACCCTGACCCTGTCCTCATCTCCTCTCTTCCTCAGTGTTCTAGAACAGACCATCAACAGACCCTGACCCTGTCCTCATCTCCTCTCTTCCTCTTTCACAGTGTTCTAGAACAGACCATCAACAGACCATCAACAGACCATCAGCAGACCCTGACCCTGTCCTCATCTCCTCTCTTCCTCTTTCACAGTGTTCTAGAACAGACCATCAACAGACCATCAACAGACCATCAGCAGACCATCAACAGACACTGACCCTGACCCTGTCCTCATCTCCTCTCTTCCTCTTTCACAGTGTTCTAGAACAGACCATGTCAACAGACCATCAGCAGACCCTGACCCTGACCCTGTCCTCATCTCCTCTCTTCCTCTTTCACAGTGTTCTAGAACAGACCATGTCAACAGACCATCAACAGACCATCAGCAGACCCTGACCCTGTCCTCCTCTCCTCTCTTCCTCTTTCATAGTGATCTAGAACAGACCATCAACAGACCATTAACAGACCATCAACAGACCATCAGCAGACCCTGACCCTGTCCTCATCTCCTCTCTTCCTCTTTCACAGTGTTCTAGAACAGACCACCAACAGACCATAAACAGACCATCAACAGACCCTGACCCTGTCCTCCTCTCCTCTCTTCCTCAGTGTTCTAGAATAGACCATCAACAGACCATCAGCAGACCCTGACCCTGTCCTCATCTCCTCTCTTCCTCTTTCACAGTGTTCTAGAACAGACCACCAACAGACCATAAACAGACCATCAACAGACCCTGACCCTGTCCTCCTCTCCTCTCTTCCTCAGTGTTCTAGAACAGACCATCAACAGACCCTGACCCTGTCCTCCTCTCCTCACTTCCTCTTTCACAGTGTTCTAGAACAGACCATCAACAGACCCTCAACAGACCATCAACAGACCATCAACAGACCATCATCAGACCATCAACAGACCATGACACTGACCCTCTCCTCTCTTCCTCTTTCACAGTGTTCTAGAACAGACCATCAACAGACCCTGACCCTGTCCTCCTCTCCTCTCTTCCTCTTTCACAGTGTTCTAGAACAGACCATCAACAGACCCTGACCCTGTCCTCATCTCCTCTCTTCCTCTTTCACAGTGTTCTAGAACAGACCATCAACAGACCGTCAACAGACCCTGACACTGACCCTCTCCTCTCTTCCTCTTTCACAGTGTTCTAGAACAGACCATCAACAGACCCTGACCCTCTCCTCTCCTCTCCTCTCCTCTCCTCTCCTCTCCTCTCCTCTCCTCTCCTCTCCTCTCCTCTCCTCTCCTCTCCTCTCCTCTCTTCCTCGCCTCGCCTCACCACCTGGGTTGGGTTTGGATAAGGTTCTGTTTATCAGGGTAATTAAACAAGATAGATCCCAATGTAATGAGGTGGGATGGGTTTGGATAAGGTTCTGCATCGGTTGGTCTTAAACCTACGAGGACTGTAAATCTACTTAACCATCAAGTAGAATGGAAGCATCCGACTAATCAGTCACTTTGTCACCACTGAGAATAGAACTTGTTCCTGGTAATGGTCCGAGGGCCGTATGTATCAAGCATCTCAGAGAACACAAACGAACCCTGTTCTCCACTACATGTTTCTTCAAACAATCAAATTCAGATTTTTCAGAATTTGACTTGTTTGGAGAAAATATATCTATTAAAAACACTAAAACATGCAATATAGATAAATATATATTCAATCTAAAGGTTTTCATCATTAGTTACAGTGTGTCTACTCTGTGTTTTATAAGTGCATTCATTATACACCGTGGGTGCATGACTCTGTGCAGCCAGCCAGGCATGGTGAGTACAGTCTCATGACACTAGGTGGCGACATTGATGTTAGTTACACTTGAAGAAACACCACCACCAAATCAAATCAAACTGTATAGAGTCGCATGCGCCGATTACAACAGGTGTTGCCTTTACAGTGAAATGCTGACTTATGAGCCCCTAACCAACAATACAGTTTTAAAAAATACGGATAAGAATAAGAAATAAAAGTTACAAGTAGTTAAAGAGCAGCAGTGACATAACAATAGCGAGACTATATACAGGGGGTACTGGTACAGAGTCAATGTGGAGGCTATATACAGGGGGTACCGGTACAGAGTCAATGTGGAGGCTATATATAGGGGGTACTGGTACAGAGTCAATGTGGAGGCTATATACAGGGGGTACTGGTACAGAGTCAATGTGGAGGCTATATACAGAGGGTACCGGTACAGAGTCAATGTGGAGGCTATATACAGGGGGTACTGGTACAGAGTCAATGTGGAGGCTATATACAGGGGGCACCGGTACAGAGTCAATGTGGAGACTATATACAGGGTATTACGGTACAGAGTCAATGTGGAGGCTATATACAGGGGGTACCGGTACAGGGTCAATGTGGAGGCTATATACAGGGGGCACCGGTACAGAGTCAATGTGGAGGCTATATACAGGGTGTTACGGTACAGAGTCAATGTGGAGACTATATACAGGGGGTACCGGTACAGAGTCAATGTGGAGGCTAAATACAGGGTATTACGGTACAGAGTCAATGTGGAGGCTATATACAGGGGGTACCGGTACAGAGTCAATGTGGAGACTATATACAGGGGGCACCGGTACAGAGTCAATGTGGAGGCTATATACAGGGTGTTAAGGTACAGAGTCAATGTGGAGGCTATATACAGGGGGTACCGGTACAGAGTCAATGTGGAGACTATATACAGGGGGTACCGGTACAGAGTCAATGTGGAGGCTATATACAGGGTGTTAAGGTACAGAGTCAATGTGGAGGCTATATACAGGGGGTACCGGTACAGAGTCAATGTGGAGGCTATATACAGGGGGTACCGGTACAGAGTCAATGTGGAGGCTATATACAGGGGGTACCGGTACAGAGTCAATGTGGAGGCTATATACAGGGGGTACCGGTACAAAGTCAATGTGGAGGCTATATACAGGGGGACACCGGTACAGAGTCAATGTGGAGACTATATACAGGGGGTACCGGTACAGAGTCAATGTGGAGGCTATATACAGGGGGACACCGGTACAGAGTCAATGTGGAGGCTATATACAGGGGGTACCGGTACAGAGTCAATGTGGAGGCTATATACAGGGGGACACCGGTACAGAGTCAATGTGGAGGCTATATACAGGGGGTACTGGTACAGAGTCAATGTGGAGGCTATATACAGGGGGTACCGGTACAGAGTCAATGTGGAGGCTATATACAGGGGGTACCGGTACAGAGTCAATGTGGAGGCTATATACAGGGGGTACCGGTACAGAGTCAATGTGGAGGCTATATACAGGGGGCACCGGTACAGAGTCAATGTGGAGGCTATATACTGGGGGTACCGGTACAGAGTCAATGTGGAGGCTATATACAGGGGGTACCGGTACAGAGTCAATGTGGAGGCTATATACAGGGGGTACCGGTACAGAGTCAATGTGGAGACTATATACAGGGGGTACCGGTACAGAGTCAATGTGGAGGCTATATACAGGGTATTACGGTACAGAGTCAATGTGGAGGCTATATACAGGGGGTACCGGTACAGAGTCAATGTGGAGGCTATATACAGGGGGTACCGGTACAGAGTCAATGTGGAGGCTATATACAGGGGGTACCGGTACAGAGTCAATGTGGAGGCTATATACAGGGGGTACCGGTACAGAGTCAATGTGGAGGCTATATACAGGGGGTACCGGTACAGAGTCAATGTGGAGGCTATATACAGGGGGTACTGGTACAGAGTCAATGTGGAGACACCGGTTAGTTGAGGTAATATGTACATGTAGGTAGAGTTATTAAAGTGACTGTATACATGATAACAACAGAGAGTAGCAGCGGTGTAAAAGGGGGAGGGTCAATGCAAATAGTCTGGGCAGCCATTTGATTAGAACCTTGGGATCATTGCAGCAACACTGTTCTGGTGTAAAGAAGTGCCAAACAACTACAGGCTACTATTCAAAGTGATTCTGATGAGTATATCTGACAGAATGAAGCTAGAACACATCTGGTTGGATTCTGGTTGGTTTCTGGTTGCAGTTTCTAGCGTCCATCATTGATTTCTGTTAGAAGTCTCTGTGGTTGTCCATGCTAATGACGGGCAATTTAAATGTTTTGACTGTTCGAGTACCCCAATGGGAAAACTAAAACACAACTACAAAACGGCCTGCAATGGAAACAAATATGGATGTATTCATCTATATATGGCAACAGCGCACAACAACGCCTAATTTATCATAACCATTACAGACAACAATGAATGAATCCCTAATTTATCATAACCATTACAGACAACAATGAATGAATCCCTAATTTATCATAACCATTACAGACAACAATGAATGAATCCCTAATTTATCATAACCATTACAGACAACAATGAATGAATCCCTAATTTATCATAACCATTACAGACAACAATGAATGAATCCCTAATTTATCATAACCATTACAGACAACAATGAATGAATCCCTAATTTATCATAACCATTACAGACAACAATGAATGAATCCCTAATTCATCATAAACATCACAGACAACAAATCATCCCATAAACAGCACCAGTCAACAGTTTGGACACACCGACTCATTCAAGGGTTCTAGAACACCTACCCATTCAAGGGTTCTAGAACACCTACCCATTCAAGGGTTCTAGAACACCTACCCATTCAAGGGTTTTTCTTTATGCTGACTCTGTTCTACATTGTAGAATAATGTTGAAGACATCAAAACTATGAAATAACACAGATGGTATCATGTAGTAACCAAAAAGTGTTAAACAAATCAAAATGTATTTTATTTTTGAGATTCTTCAAAGCCACCCATTGCCTTGATGACAGCTTTGCACACTCTTGGCATTCTCTCAACCAGCTTCACCTGGAATACTTTTCCAATGGTCTTGAAGGAGTTTCCACATATGCTGAGCACTTGTTGGCTGCTTTTCCTTCACTCTGCGGTTCAATTCATCCCAAACCATCTCAGTTGGATTGAGGTCGGGTGATTGTGGAGGCCAGGTCATCTGATGCAGCACTCCATCACTCTCCTTCTTGGTCAAATAGTCCTTACACAGCATGGATGCTAAGTCCTGTTGAAAAACAAATTATAGTCCCACTAAGCGCAAACCAGATGGGATGGCGTATCGCTGCAGAATGCTGTGTAAGGTCCCTTGAGTGTCCCTTGAATTCTAAATAAATCAAAGACAGTGTCACCATCAAGGCCTGATTCACACAGTCTCCTCTGAATAGTTGATGTTTAGATGTGTCTGTTACTTGAACTCTGTGAAGCATTTATTTGGGCTGCAATCTGAGGCTGGTAACTCTAATGAACTTATCCTTGTCCTTATCCTCAGAACGACAGATTTGTACCTTGTCAGCTCTGGGATTTGAACTTGCAACCTTCCGGTTACTAGTCCAACGCTCTAACCACTAGGCTACCCTGCTGCCCTGCTGTATACCAACCTTACCTTGTCACAACACAACTGATTGGCTCAAACGCATTCAGAAGAAAATAAATTCCACATACATTTTCTTTTAAACTGAAATGCATTCCAGGTGACTACCACATGAAGCTGGTTGAGAGAATGCCAAGAGAGTGCAAAGCTGTCATCAAGGCAAAGGGTGGCTACTTTGAAGAATCTCAAACTAACCAAAATCTGTCTTCTTTTCGAGACGTTCAATTTAGTTTATTCTGTCTGTTTTTCTGAATTGTCTAAATGTATGAACAATTCCACATTGACCACTGCATGGTGATGAATTATGGCCAGGACATCTGTCTGGTGAGTAGGCCTCGGCTTAATGATTCTCATGAACATATGCTCGGTCTTCATCTAACTAATGTTTTGTTTTCAGTGTGGAACCTGTCTATGTTTAGGGGGGTTATAGTCTATGTTTAGGGGGTTATAGTCTATGTTTAGGGGGGGTTATAGTCTATGTTTAGGGGGGGTTATAGTCTATGTTTAGGGGGGGTTATAGTCTATGTTTAGGGGGGTTATAGTCTATGTTTAGGGGGGTTATAGTCTATGTGTAGAGGGGGTTATAGTCTATGTTTAGGGGGTTATAGTCTATGTTTAGGGGGGGTTATAGTCTATGTTTAGGGGGGTTATAGTCTATGTGTAGAGGGGGTTATAGTCTATGTTTAGGGGGGTTATAGTCTATGTTTAATAGGGGTTATAGTCTATGTTTAGGGGGGGTTATAGTCTATGTTTAGGGAGGGTTATAGTCTATGTTTAGGGGGGTTATAGTCTATGTTTAGGGGGGTTATAGTCTATGTTTAGGGGGGGTTATAGTCTATGTTTAGGGAGGGTTATAGTCTATGTTTAGGGGGGTTATAGTCTATGTTTAGGGGGGTTATAGTCTATGTTTAGGGGGGGTTATAGTCTATGTTTAGGGGGGTTATAGTCTATGTTTAGGGGGGTTATAGTCTATGTTTAGGGGGGGGTTATAGTCTATGTTTAGGGAGGGTTATAGTCTATGTTTAGGGGGGGTTATAGTCTATGTTTAGGGGGGTTATAGTCTATGTTTAGGGGGGTTATAGTCTATGTTTAGGGGGGTTATAGTCTATGTTTAGGGGGGGTTATAGTCTATGTGTAGAGGGGGCTATAGTCTATGTTTAGGGGGTTATAGTCTATGTTTAGGGGGGTTATAGTCTATGTTTAGGGGGGGTTATAGCCTAGGTTAGCCTGTTGTAAATGTTACTAGCAGTTCTCATAATAGCCTAGGAGGAAAAATAGATGGGACGCAACTACTCCAAAACAGCAGCTTATTGACGGAACACTTATTTCCTTACTTCAATCAACCAGTCCACTTTTTACATTTATTTGTGATAAAACTGTTGTGATTTGGCAAGGAATGCAGCTTGTTTATCCTGTCAGTTAGATACATTTTATAGCAGTGTTTTTATAGGCCTTTATTTCTGTCGGCCTAGCAGGAGCTTGTGTGGGCATTAAGAACACGTGTGTAGAGGGAGTGGTTTGAACGCAATTGAGTGAGCGAGACCAGGAGGAGAAAATGAATTTAAGGAGAAGAACTAATGCTTGGCCTGGTTTATTTTTCCTTGTTCCCTGCAAATGCACATGTACTAATGGAACACTAGAGTCAAAGCAAATTAAACAATTCCAGACAAAATATAACTTGCCTGTTCAGGCAGCCACAAACCACATTCCACAAAATAGTTTACCAGTCTAAAAAACCCAACTGATCTCTAGTCTGGTTAAAGAGTGAGTTCTGGCATTCGTTTGAGTACTCCATTACTCATGCTCATCCCTAGGCCATGCCACGGTCAATACTAAGAATCCAATTCAGTCCTTGGATGGTCAAGACAACTCAAGGACTGAATGTATGACTGAATGGATACTAACTACCGTGTTGGAAAATGTGGAATGCAGCTGAAAATGATCGACACCGACCATACCGATCACTTATCGCAGGCATTTTGCTGATATCGTTCATTATGATAAGTAGCCTCTAGTATGGCCTCTAGGCTACTAGAGAAACGTGACATTTGAAATGAAAGAAGTTTGCTAATATGGGTGATTATTATTGGAACAATTGATTGTCACAACCATCAAACTAGTAGTACTAGTTTAGAAGATAACTGGGGGAAGAAACTGTGGTGCAGATGAATGTTCCAAAGGGATTGTTCTATTTATCCTTATCGCACCAATTCAAGGCAATTCAAGGCGCTAAGGATTTCTGTCCATATCGGCCAGTTCTAAATCAATATGTAGCTGGTTAGAACGGTCATATTTATACTCGTTAGATCATTGTTTTTTATCATAATGTATGGTGCTGAGCCCAGAGAGAAACAGGCACTAACTCCACCAGGGTTAGTTTTTATCATAATGTATGGTGCTGAGCCCAGAGAGAAACAGACACTAACTCCACCAGGGTTAGTTTTTATCATAATGTATGGTGCTGAGCCCAGAGAGAAACAGACACTAACTCCACCAGGGTTAGTTTTTATCATAATGTATGGTGCTGAGCCCAGAGAGAAACAGGCACTAACTCCACCAGGGTTAGCTGAGCCCAGAGAGAAACAGGCACTAACTCCACCAGGGTTAGCTGAGCCCAGAGAGAAACAGGCACTAACTCCACCAGGGTTAGTTTTTATCATAATGTATGGTGCTGAGCCCAGAGAGAAACAGACACTAACTCCACCAGGGTTAGTTTTTATCATAATGTATGGTGCTGAGCCCAGAGAGAAACAGACACTAACTCCACCAGGGTTAGTTTTTATCATAATGTATGGTGCTGAGCCCAGAGAGAAACAGACACTAACTCCACCAGGGTTAGTTTTTATCATAATGTATGGTACTGAGCCGAGAGAGAAACAGGCACTAACTCCACCAGGGTTAGTTTTTATCATAATGTATGGTGCTGAGCCCAGAGAGAAACAGGCACTAACTCCACCAGGGTTAGCTGAGCCCAGAGAGAAACAGACACTAACTCCACCAGGGTTAGTTTTTATCATAATGTATGGTGCTGAGCCCAGAGAGAAACAGGCACTAACTCCACCAGGGTTAGCTGAGCCCAGAGAGAAACAGGCACTAACTCCACCAGGGTTAGTTTTTATCATAATGTATGGTGCTGAGCCCAGAGAGAAACAGGCACTAACTCCACCAGGGTTAGCTGAGCCCAGAGAGAAACAGGCACTAACTCCACCAGGGTTAGCTGAGCCCAGAGAGAAACAGGCACTAACTCCACCAGGGTTAGTTTTTATCATAATGTATGGTGCTGAGCCCAGAGAGAAACAGGCACTAACTCCACCAGGGTTAGTTTTTATCATAATGTATGGTGCTGAGCCCAGAGAGAAACAGACACTAACTCCACCAGGGTTAGTTTTTATCATAATGTATGGTGCTGAGCCCAGAGAGAAACAGGCACTAACTCCACCAGGGTTAGCTGAGCCCAGAGAGAAACAGGCACTAACTCCACCAGGGTTAGTTTTTATCATAATGTATGGTGCTGAGCCCAGAGAGAAACAGGCACTAACTCCACCAGGGTTAGCTGAGCCCAGAGAGAAACAGGCACTAACTCCACCAGGGTTAGTTTTTATCATAATGTATGGTACTGAGCCCAGAGAGAAACAGACACTAACTCCACCAGGGTTAGTTTTTATCATAATGTATGGTACTGAGCCCAGAGAGAAACAGACACTAACTCCACCAGGGTTAGTTTTTATCATAGTGTATGGTACTGAGCCCAGAGAGAAACAGACACTAACTCCACCAGGGTTAGTTTTTATCATAGTGTATGGTGCTGAGCCCAGAGAGAAACAGACACTAACTCCACCAGGGTTAGTTTTTATCATAATGTATGGTGCTGAGCCCAGAGAGAAACAGACACTAACTCCACCAGGGTTAGTTTTTATCATAATGTATGGTACTGAGCCCAGAGAGAAACAGACACTAACTCCACCAGGGTTAGTTTTTATCATAATGTATGGGGCTGAGCCCAGAGAGAAACAGGCACTAACTCCACCAGGGTTAGCTGAGCCCAGAGAGAAACAGGCACTAACTCCACCAGGGTTAGTTTTTATCATAATGTATGGTACTGAGCCCAGAGAGAAACAGACACTAACTCCACCAGGGTTAGTTTTTATCATAATGTATGGTGCTGAGCCCAGAGAGAAACAGGCACTAACTCCACCAGGGTTAGTTTTTATCATAATGTATGGTGCTGAGCCCAGAGAGAAACAGGCACTAACTCCACCAGGGTTAGTTTTTATCATAATGTATGGTGCTGAGCCCAGAGAGAAACAGACACTAACTCCACCAGGGTTAGTTTTTATCATAATGTATGGGGCTGAGCCGAGAGAGAAACAGGCACTAACTCCACCAGGGTTAGTTTTTATCATAATGTATGGGGCTGAGCCCAGAGAGAAACAGACACTAACTCCACCAGGGTTAGTTTTTATCATAATGTATGGTACTGAGCCCAGAGAGAAACAGACACTAACTCCACCAGGGTTAGTTTTTATCATAATGTATGGTACTGAGCCCAGAGAGAAACAGACACTAACTCCACCAGGGTTAGTTTTTATCATAATGTATGGTACTGAGCCCAGAGAGAAACAGACACTAACTCCACCAGGGTTAGTTTTTATCATAATGTATGGTACTGAGCCCAGAGAGAAACAGACACTAACTCCACCAGGGTTAGTTTTTATCATAATGTATGGGGCTGAGCCCAGAGAGAAACAGGCACTAACTCCACCAGGGTTAGTTTTTGTCATAATGTATGGTGCTGAGCCCAGAGAGAAACAGGCACTAACTCCACCAGGGTTAGTTTTTGTAGGGATTTTGGATAAAAGCTGAAAATAAGATCTGTGGTAAGCTAAGCACAGGCTCAGGATATCTTATATGTTTTGTTCAATGATAATCTTGTTCAATGAGAATTCACATTTTGTTCATTTTTAAGCATTTATGTAATAAAAAAAAGCACATAAAGTCTTCTTAATTCATAAAGGTCGTACAAATCAAATGCAATCTAATTGTATTGGTCACATACACATGGTTAGCAGATGTTAATGCGAGTGTAGCGAAATATTTGTGCTTCTAGTTCCGACCATGCAGTAATAACCAACGAGTAATCTAACCTAACAATTTCACAACTACTTCATACTACTTTATACACACACAAGTGTAAAGGAATGATTGAAGAATATGTACATATAAATAAATGGATGAGCGATGGCCGAACGGCATAGGCAAGATGCAGTAGATGGTATAGAGTACAGTATATACACATGAGATGAGTGATGGTACAGAACGGCATAGGCAAGATGCAGTAGATGGTATAGAGTACAGTATATACATATGAGATGAGTAATGTAGGGTATGTAAACATTATATAAAGTGGTATGATATTATCTCATAGAAAAAGACGTATAATATCTCCTAAGCCTGTGTTAATCTCAGACCTTCTTTTCGACGTTTATCCCAAAACCCTGTTTCCCAATGAACTTTCTCCATAGCAATGACTGAACAATCCAGAGGTAAGTCATTTCCGTTTTTTAGGACTCCAAGCTGGTGAGCATCTGTGAGAGGAAAAACAAAGCCACTCCTGGATTGTGTCCAGGTTTTCCTTCCAGCCTAGTAGGACGTAGCAGTCTACGGTGTGTGGCTGACAGAAACATCCAGCCTTGTTTACAGCGCTGAGTCCATCCCACTGAGCCGTGATCCCACAACCGGAGCCGCTGACTGACGTTGTAAGAGACGAGAAAACGGCTTCTAATGGATACTACAAGGGTCGGAATCTGAACGAACACTGACGATATTGAAATAATCCCGTTTCTGCGTGCTGAAAATGGATTCAGTTGTTAGTGTGTCTGTATGAGCGGCGGGTGAAGACGGAGGAGGGAGACACCGGGGGCTGCAGTTGTTGAATCCTTTTTCGTCCTGACGGATATTTTGGATCAAACATCATGTGTCTCACTCCGGGAGGGCTCCTTTTCCCATTCATGTGCTAACTAAAGTATACCGCCACCAAACCCCGAACCAAGCCTGCTCTCCCGTCCACGTTGGAGGACTTTCTCCCCGCCTGGTGAACAGCGCATTCAAGCGAACAAAGTGGCATTTTGGTTTTGAAGAAATGGAGTCGGAAGATGCGGATTGTCAACTGCTCGACATGGCTGTTTCTCTGTAACATTTCATACATCCCTGGGAGGTTGTCTGTCTCAACCCGACGTCGACGGGTAATTCTATGATAGAGAGACCAGACAGCCTTGTTTTCCTGCTGGATTCAACCCACCCCGCAGTGGACTCCAGACATTCCTCAACACAGGAGAAGACGACGTCTGTTAGTCCGGGAGATCGCATCGGCTGGCTGCCGACGGTACCGATACTGACGGTACTAACACCGACGGTACCGAGAACTCAACATTTAGGAATACAAGTCAGGGACGTGTTCATTTTGGTCCACGTTCTTGGCCTTTATTTGTGTGGCCTGAGAAGCGACCATATTGGGAGCATTAATTAATTGGGGTCATTCCCGTTGTTTGTTTCTGACGCTGGGAGGAAGTTTCTTTTACCGGAATGAAGTCTGGTACAGAAACGGATCCGTTGACCTTGTTCTGTGGTCTGCTGCTGTGTGTCTCCGCGACCTGCCCTCGGCCCGCACATGGAGAAAGTAAGTGGTTTTATCACCGTTTTCCAGGTAACGACTAGCTAACTAAATTGATAAATGCAATACTGTATATATATATATATATATATATATATTTGCTACGTTGTCTTAATGCTCCTCTTTCCTCCCAATAGTTGATCTTGTTCTACCTTTAGACAACCATTGTTAGCTGAATGTAATGTACCTACAGGGACAACCTGCTCTCTCCACATGTCCTATTATTCTGGAAAACTGAGTTTCTGTTTAGTATAATGTGTTACGTTTCGTATTCATTTGTGGAAGTAACGAAATTCGTATGATGTTACACATTTGCAAAAAGTACAATATGTTATCCATTTTCTTGAATGCCTTAAGTTACGAATTCCAATTAGTTGTGGCTAGCGTTAGCTATGTGGCTAACGTTGGTTATGAGTCAGGTTAGGGGAAGGGTTAACTAACATAGTAAGTAGTAAAAACATAGTAAGTAGTTGTTAAATTGTCTGTGATGAGATTCGAACCACCAACCTCTGGGTTGCTAGACGTTCGCATTATACGTCCATCCCGACCAACCGCCGTCCTTACATTTGTTGCCTTAAGTAACCTTCTCTTATGTAAAAAAACAACATGTATTTCCAATATCTGGAAAACTGATAAATGTATGATATTATTAAGAGTAGTGAAATTATTTCAAACCCTAGCAGGAAAGCAACCATTATGTTAGACTAAGTCTGTTTCTCTAGCTCTCTACAAGGCTTTTATTGGGCTTTAGATGAAATTGAAAAGTACATTTAAGTCTCTTCCATTGTTTCTCTCTCTCTCTCTCTCTCCAGTTTGTGGTCCCAGCATTGACATTGGTAACGACATCAGTGAGTTCCGTCGCCTGGAGAACTGTACGATCGTCGAGGGTTACCTCCAGATCCTCCTAATAGGAGACAAGAACTACAACCTCAACCAGGAAGTGTTCCGCTCGCTCTCCTTCCCCAAACTCACCATGATCACTGACTACTTGCTGCTGTTCAGGTTAGCGGGTCAGATACACAGCTTCCACCTCTCAATGATTTCACTATTATTTTATTCTTCTTTTTGATTATTCCTGCTTGTTTTTCTTTAATCTCTTTTATGCTGTTTTCATGTAGAAGTGTGTTGCTGCTTTAAAAAAAAAAAGCACTTTAAACAAAGTTTTGATTTAATTTTTATTCAGAGTCTCGGGCCTGGACTCCCTGTCCACCCTGTTCCCTAACCTCACGGTGATCCGAGGGCGAAATCTCTTTTATAATTACGCCCTGGTGATCTTTGAGATGACTTCTCTGAAGGACATCGGCCTCTACAGCCTCCAGAACATCACTAGAGGAGCCATCCGGATCGAGAAGAACCCTGAGCTCTGCTATCTGGACTCTATTGACTGGTCTCTTATCATGGATGCTGAGTTTAATAACTTCATAGCGGGGAATAAACAGAGTAAGGAGTGTGGGGACGTGTGTCCAGGCATCATGGAGGACAGCCGTCGATGCATCAAGACCAACTTCAACGACAACTTCAACTGTCGCTGCTGGACCTCTAACCACTGCCAGAAAGGTAGGAACAGTCTCAGGGTTTCAATCCATCCTCGTCCGCTGTTTGAATGAGTGTGGCTAGCTGATGGTTTGGTTCACATTGAGCTCGATATTTTCTCAAGTCAAACGGCTTGTTGCTTGTTTATTTCAACATGCTAAGTGGGAAGGTTTTGAGAGGAACTTGCCATGTGTATGTTTATATAAAGCTGATATTATCGTCCGATTTATAAGGACCGACTATAAGATTTCTGAGGAAATGCTCAATAATTTATATTTGTCCTGAAGAGGGCGCACTTTACATGACTGTAAACATATCTTGCCTTGGCGTGGTAGAGCAAACCTGAACACTATCGCCCAATGACAGTACACCAGTCAGACAGGAGAGTGAACTGACTGTTACTGCTTCTACGGTGGGTGCTGAGCAGACTGAAGCTTGCCAGCTCAATGAAGTGACGGAAATGGGCCCTGGCGGAAATGGGCCCTGGCGGAAATGGGCCCTGGCAGAAATGGGCCCTGGCAGAAATGGGCCCTGGCGGAAATGGGCCCTGGCGGAAATGGGCCCTGGCCATTAGGGCTGTCAACGTTAATAAGACATTGGGGTCTTTAAAATTACGGGGGAAAAAATCCATAAATGAAAAATGAGATGTAATTGTAACAAAATGTAATTCACAGTGCAGTTATCACACAACTATCAAGTCCCGATCGTCATTAAGGAGAAAATAAACATCCTAATGCAGGTCGTAGGTCGTCAGTGTAAATGACAATTTGTTCTTAACTGACTTGCCTGGTTAAATAAACGTTACATTTAAATAAAAAATGCAACAATGCTGTAATGTTAATCGGAGGACATATGCATCTTTTAAATGATTTGATATAATGCCCTCCGAACGCCATCGTCTAAAATGGCAGAGTGAGACTGGGAATGACAGAAGCTAAGCCCGTTATGACAATACTTTGAGACGTTCAATGAGAAGGTGATGAGATGTGGACTGAGATGTTAAATGAGAAGGTGATGATGCGGACTGAGATGTTAAATGAGAAGGTGATGAGATGCGGACTGAGATGTTAAATGAGAAGGTGATGAGATGTGGACTGAGATGTTAAATGAGAAGGTGATGAGATGCGGACTGAGATGTTAAATGAGAAGGTGATGAGATGTGGACTGAGACGTTAAATGAGAAGGCGATGAGATGTGGACTGAGACGTTAAATGAGAAGGTGATGAGATGCGGACTGAGATGTTAAATGAGAAGGTGATGAGATGTGGACTGAGATGTTAAATGAGAAGGTGATGAGATGTGGACTGAGATGTTAAATGAGAAGGTGATGAGATGTGGACTGAGATGTTAAATGAGAAGGTGATGAGATGTGGACTGATGTTAAATGAGAAGGTGATGAGATGTGGACTGAGATGTTAAATGAGAAGGTGATGAGATGTTAAATGAGAAGGTGATGAGATGTGGACTGAGACGTTAAATGAGAAGGTGATGAGATGCGGACTGAGATGTTAAATGAGAAGGTGATGAGATGTGGACTGAGACGTTTAAATGAGAAGGTGATGAGATGCGGACTGAGACGTTAAATGAGAAGGTGATGAGATGCGGACTGAGACGTTAAATGAGAAGGTGATGAGATGCAGACTGAGATGTTAAATGAGAAGGTGATGAGATGCAGACTGAGATGTTAAATGAGAAGGTGATGAGATGCGGACTGAGACGTTAAATGAGAAGGTGATGAGGTGGAACTGAGCTACAGGGACCGTACAGGGGCAGTGATGAGGTGGAACTGAGCTACAGGGACCGTACAGGGGCAGTGATGAGATGTGGACTGAAACGTTAAATGAGAAGGTGATGAGGTGGAACTGAGCTACAGGGACCGTACAGGGGCAGTGATAAGGTGGAACTGAGCTACAGGGACCGTACAGGGGCAGTGATGAGATGTTAAATGAGAAGGTGATGAGATGGAACTGAGATACAGGGACCATACAGGGGCAGTGATGAGAGAGGCACCGTGAGACCCAACCTGTTGCTGACAGCAGTGTGATAAGGGAGAAAATCACAGCGCTGATTACAGAAACGATTGCAGTTGATATTCAGCCATTGTCACTGGTAGAGGATGTCTGCTTCAGTACCCTAATGGCATATATAAAACAACAGAGAACATTCTATTCTGGTTAGAGCCAGTTTGCGCTGTTTTGTGAAGGGAGTAGTACACAGCGTTGTACGATATCTTCAGTTTCTTGGCAATTTCTCGCATGGAATAGCCTTCATTTCTCAGAACAAGAATAGACTGATGAGTTTCAGAAGAAAGTGCTTGGTTTCTGGCCATTTTGAACCTGTAATCGAACCCACAAATGCTGATGCTCCGGATACTCAACTTGTCTCAAGGCCAGTTTTATTGCTTCTTCTTTAATCAGACAAACAGTTTTCCGCTGTGCTAACAATTACAAAAGGGTTTTCTAATGATCAATTAGCCTTTTAAAATGATAAACTTGGATTAGCTAACACAATGTGCCATTGGAACACAGGAGTGATGGTTGCTGATAATGAGCCTCTGTACATCTATGTAGATATTCCATTAAAAATCAGCCGTTTCCAGCTCCAATAGTCATTTACAACATTGACAATGTCTACACTGTATTTCTGATCAATTTGAGGTTATTTTAATGGACAAATGTGCTTTTCCTTCAAAAACGAGGACATTTGTAAGTGACCCCAAACTTCTGAACGGAAGTGTATTTGCTCTTTGCAAAGTACTCCTCAAGGTCTGTCATCTAAATGTTTTCAGAGACACTAACAAAACACAGCATGTTACAACGTTTGTTTCGTAGCTACGTTTTGATGTATGGGTTGTCACTTGTCAGGGACAAATTCATGTTTCGCTCCCCCATCTAGCTGGCTAACTAGCTGTGGGAAAGGACTTGACACTGTTTACTGAGGTATAGTGCTATCCGGGATCCTTGGGACGTCACCATCCTAAACCTTAACCTTCACCTAACCTTAACCATTTTAAATGTCAATTTCAATTGGGTAGGGTCGTCCCAAAGATCCTGGATAGCAAGGACCGTTCACTGAGGCAACGCTGCGTCTCGGGTCCACCAGGATAGTATTGTGGTAGCTTGGTGGAACCGGCCTGATCGCTGCGTCTTGGGGCCACCGGAAACTCTGAGGGCCCAGAATATTTTATACATGTTGCAAGTTCGCTAACACAAGCTTCGGGCCGGACCCAAGTTCATAGTTGATACAATGTTTTAAGTTCGTTGCAGACAGGCCATATGTAACCAATGTGATTTATAGGATATTCATTTTTGTCAGTATATTTTCTACATGCAGGCTGCAATGTTTTTATTTGTTGGCTTTATGAAGGCTATTTTGACATAGTTGGAAATGGCAATATAATTACTTTTTTAGATTTGTATCATTTTAATTCAGATTTGAATAGAATTTTGATTAACCACATGACAGTGATTTTAATATATGAAGACGTTATTATAAATTAAATACATGTTTCACAATTGTAATATGAAAACCATAACTGGCACGCCCACTGATTGGTAGAAATGGTAAGATAAATTGGCATTCAACATGAAAGGTTGCCGACTCCTCGTGTAGCCTATTACCGGTAACTTCAGGCGAGTAATAGCAGAATATGCAAATTCCAGCAGGAGCGGGAGGAGACAAGTTGGGTCAGGTAAAGTTTAATATATATTTATTTATTTAACATTTCTCTATCTAGATCTCTGGCACCCTCTTGAGGCATTTGTCTTATTTCATCAAACCATAAGCTTAAAGCATCAGACAAGCTCAATGCTTGCAGGTGATTTTATTAAAAAACAGGGTGTGTGTATATGGAAAAATACAATGCAAATAAATTTGACCGATCGATTGGAACAGGTGACCCCCCCCCCCCCCTCCTCTCTATCGATCAAATCTAACTGTTATTTGACCAGGTTAGTATCATTTGAGATTCTACTAAAGAGAGACCTGGCCAGAATAGCAGCAATTTAAGATACATTTGCAACATCAAACACAGAAAACATTTAACAGGAAGATGGTTTGGGAAAGTGTGGTGCAACTAGGGGTCAGGACATTGACAGCCCCCCACTTCATTTATCATGTTGTTTAATCTTATTGAAAGGGATCCTGTCATTTCAGGACCTTTTGGAAGTTTGTTCCAAGCAGAGAACTGAATAGCTTATTTTACCTCACTCTGTATGGGCCGAGTGGGTCAACAGAACAGTCATGTCAGCACAGGTGATACGTTTTCATTTGTCTGCTGGACAATGTACACTGATCAAAAAATATAAACGCTACATGCAATAATTTCAAATATTCTACTGAGTTACAGTTCATAAGGAAATCAGTTTAATAAATTCATTAGGTCCTAATCTATGGATTTCACATGACTGGGAATACAGACTAGGTTCTACTGCTCCTAGCAGCCAAACCACAGCCTGCCTGACAGGGTGTCTGTCCTCCAGCTAACTGCAACCTGTCATGAGCCTAAGGTACCCTCAGACTAGGTTCTACTGCTCTTAGCAGCCAAACCACGGCCTGCCTGACAGGGTGTCTGTCCTCCAGCTAACTGCAACCTGTCATGAGCCTAAAGGTACCCTCAGATTAGGTTCTACTGCTCCTAGCAGCCAAACCAGCGTCTGCTTGTCTTCTCTTAACAGGAGCCTAAAGATACACTCAGACTAGGTTCTACTGCTGCTAGCAGCCAAACCAGCGTCTGCTTGTCTTCTCCTAACAGGAGCCTAAAGATACACTCAGACTAGGTTCTACTGCTGCTAGCAGCCAAACCAGCGTCTGCTTGTCTTCTCCTAACAGGAGCCTAAAGATACACTCAGACTAGGTTCTACTGCTCCTAGCAGCCAAACCAGCGTCTGCTTGTCTTCTCCTAACAGGAGCCTAAAGATACACTCAGACTAGGTTCTACTGCTGCTAGCAGCCAAACCAGCGTCTGCTTGTCTTCTCCTAACAGGAGCTTAAAGATACACTCAGACTAGGTTCTACTGCTGCTAGCAGCCAAACCAGCGTCTGCTTGTCTTCTCCTAACAGGAGCCTAAAGATACACTCAGACTAGGTTCTACTGCTGCTAGCAGCCAAACCAGCGTCTGCTTGTCTTCTCCTAACAGGAGCCTAAAGATACACTCAGACTAGGTTCTACTGCCCCTAGCAGCCAAACCAGCATCTGCTTGTCTTCTCCTAACAGGAGCATAAAGATACCCTCAGACTAGGTTCTACTGCTCCTAGCAGCCAAACCAGCGTCTGCTTGTCTACTCCTGGTTGAGAATGGAACGACTGAACAAACGAAACAGCACAGCAAGTGAGTGAAAGAAATAGGTTTTGATTTGTTTTACTGGTAATGGCAACATACGTAAATGCAAACAAAATAACTTTTTGGTGTGTGTGTGCGGTGTGTCCTTTTATTTAACTAGGCAAGTCCGTTAAGAACAAATTCGTATTTACAATGACGGCCCGGACGACGCTGGGCCAATTGTGCGCCGCCCTATGGGACTCCCAATCATGGCCGGATGTGATACCTCCTGGATTCGAACCAGGGACTGTAGTGACGCCTCTTGCACTGAGATGCAGTGCCTTGGACAGCTGTGTGTGTGTGTGTTAACTATTTAACTGTACTAGAATGCTTACAAGGCCACCATTTTTTAAATTTTTATATCGGGTATCGGTATCGTTTTTTTTTGGCAAGGAAGAACTCTATATCGGCCAAAGAGTTTTTTATCGGTGCGTCACTAGTTACGATGCCAAACTGCAGTCAGGTTAAGATCCTGGTGATCCAGATGAGCTTCCCTGAGACGGTTTCTGACAGTTTGTGCAGAAGTATTTCGGTTGTGCAAACCCAGAGTTTCATCAGCAGTCCGGGTGGCTGGTCTCAGGTGAATTAGATGAGAAGGTCCTGGGCTGGCGTGGTCACATGGTCTGAGGTCCTGGGCTGGCGTGGTCACATGGTCTGTGGTTGTGAGACCAGATGTAGAGGTCCTGGGCTGGCGTGGTCACATGGTTTGTGGTTGTGAGGCCAGATCTGAAGGTCCTGGGCTGGCGTGGTCACATGGTCTGTGGTTGTGAGGCCAGATGTGGAGGTCCTGGGCTGGCGTGGTCACATGGTCTGGTTGTGAGGCCAGATGTAGAGGTCCTGGGCTGGCGTGGTCACATGGTCTGTGGTTGTGAGGCCAGATGTGGAGGTCCTGGGCTGGCGTGGTCACATGGTCTGAGGTCCTGGGCTGGCGTGGTCACATGGTCTGTGGTTGTGAGGCCAGATGTGGAGGTCCTGGGCTGGCGTGGTCACATGGTCTGTGGTTGTGAGGCCAGATGAGAAGGTCCTGGGCTGGCGTGGTCACATGGTCTGTGGTTGTGAGGCCAGTTGGATGTACTGCCTTATGGTTGAGAAATTAACATGACATTTTCTGGCAACTGCTCCGATGGACATTCCTGCAGTCAGCATGCCAATTGCAACGCTCCCTCAACTTGAGACATTTGTGACATTGTGTTGTGTGACAAAACTGCACATTTTAGAGTGGCCTTTTATTGTCATCAGCACAAGGTTCACCTGTGTAATGATCATGATATTTATTCAGCTTCTTGATATGCCACACCTGTCAGGTGGATGGATTATCTTGGCAAAGGAGAAATGCTCACTAACAGGGATGTAAATAAATGTGCGCACAAAATTTTAGCAAAATAAGCCTTTTGTACGTATGGAACATTTCTGTGATCTTTTATTTCAGCTCATGACACATGGGACCAACACTTTACATGCTGTGTTTTTATATTGTTGTTTAGTTACACTAGTAAAATGGGAGATGTCTCAATATGGCCTTACAAATAAAAAGTTACCAATGATTTAACCTCTGAGGAGGTAAGGTAGGCCACTCCCATGTAGAAGGTGACGTGTGAGAGCTTTGGAGTTCGTAACGAATCTCAGCCGCCATATGTAATGACATCACAGGCATAAAGTACAAGATATCACCATAATCAATTACAGGCACCAAAGTAGTATTGGAAACAAGCCTCTTTCTCCCCTTATGTCTCTCTCTCTCACAGAACTACTGGTAGGCTGTTACTGTCTTCCAGTCACCCTCTCTGTTCTGCTGCCCTATCACAGTCACCTGTTCTGTTCTGCCGCCCTATCACAGTCACCCGCTCTGTTCTGCCGCCCTATCACAGTCACCCGCTCTGTTCTGCCGCCCTATCACAGTCACCCGCTCTGTTCTGCCGCCCTATCACAGTCACCCGCTCTGTTCTGCCGCCCTATCACAGTCACCCGCTCTGTTCTGCCGCCCTATCACAGTCACCCGCTCTGTTCTGCCGCCCTATCACAGTCACCCGCTCTGTTCTGCCGCCCTATCACAGTCACCCGCTCTGTTCTGCCGCCCTATCACAGTCACCCGCTCTGTTCTGCCGCCCTATCACAGTCACCCGCTCTGTTCTGCCGCCCTATCACAGTCACCCTCTCTGTTCTGCCAATGTCCTAACAATTTACAACAATGTCCTGACAAGGTAGGAAAAACAATTTAAACTAGTCACCTCTCAACTCCATCCCGGCATCCACTAAACAAACCACGGCCTGCCTGACAGGGTGTCTGTCCTCCAGCTAACTGCAACCTGTCATGAGCCTAAGGTACCCTCAGACTAGGTTCTACTGCTCCTAGCAGCCAAACCACGGCCTGCCTGACAGGGTGTCTGTCCTCCAGCTAACTGCAACCTGTCATGAGCCTAAAGGTACCCTCAGACTAGGTTCTACTGCTCCTAGCAGCCAAACCAGCGTCTGCTTGTCTTCTCCTAACAGGAGCCTAAAGATCAAATCAAATCAAATTTATTTATATAGCCCTTCGTACATCAGCTGATATCTCAAAGTGCTGTACAGAAACCCAGCCTAAAACCCCAAACAGCAAGCAATGCAGGTGTAGAAGCACGGTGGCTAGGAAAAACTCCCTAGAAAGGCCAAAACCTAGGAAGAAACCTAGAGAGGAACCAGGCTATGTGGGGTGGCCAGTCCTCTTCTGGCTGTGCCGGGTGGAGATTATAACAGAACATGGCCAAGATGTTCAAATGTTCATAAATGACCAGCATGGTCGAATAATAATAAGGCAGAACAGTTGAAACTGGAGCAGCAGCACAGTCAGGTGGACTGGGGACAGCAAGGAGTCATCATGTCAGGTATTCCTGGGGCATGGTCCTAGGGCTCAGGTCCTCCGAGAGAGAGAAAGAAAGAGAGAATTAGAGAGAGCATATGTGGGATGGCCAGTCCTCTTCTGGCTGTGCCGGGTGGAGATTATAACAGAACATGGCCAAGATGTTCAAATGTTCATAAATGACCAGCATGGTCGAATAATAATAAGGCAGAACAGTTGAAAGAAACTGGAGCAGCAGCACGGCCAGGTGGACTGGTGACAGCAAGGAGTCATCTTGTCAGGTAGTCCTGGGGCATGGTCCTAGGGCTCAGGTCCTCCGAGAGAGAGAATTAGAGAACGCACACTTAAATTCACACAGGACACCGAATAGGACAGGAGAAGTACTCCAGATATAACAAACTGACCCTAGCCCCCCGACACATAAACTACTGCAGCATAAATACTGGAGGCTGAGACAGGAGGGGTCAGGAGACACTGTGGCCCCATCCGAGGACACCCCCGGACAGGGCCAAACAGGAAGGATATAACCCCACCCACTTTGCCAAAGCACAGCCCCCACACCACTAGAGGGATATCTTCAACCACCAACTTACCATCCTGAGACAAGGCTGAGTATAGCCCACAAAGACCTCCGCCACGGCACAACCCAAGGGGGGGGGGGGGGGGGGGGCGCCAACCCAGACAGGATGACCACATCAGTGAATCAACCCACTCAGGTGACGCACCCCCTCCAGGGACAGCATGAGAGAGCCCCAGTAAGCCAGTGACTCAGCCCCTGTAATAGGGTTAGAGGCAGAGAATCCCAGTGGAAAGAGGGGAACCGGCCAGGCAGAGACAGCAAGGGCGGTTCGTTGCTCCAGAGCCTTTCCGTTCACCTTCCCACTCCTGGGCCAGACTACACTCAATCATATGACCCACTGAAGAGATGAGTCTTCAGTAGAGACTTAAAGGTTGAGACCGAGTTTGCGTCTCTGACATGGGTAGGCAGACCGTTCCATAAAAATGGAGCTCTATAGGAGAAAGCCCTGCCTCCAGCTGTTTGCTTAGAAATTCTGGGGACAATTAGGAGGCCTGCGTCTTGTGAGATACACTCAGACTAGGTTCTACTGCTGCTAGCAGCCAAACCAGTGTCTGCTTGTCTTCTCCTTTAAAAGAGCTTGGCTTGAAAAAACAGATAGTGTCAATATTACGGTTTTCCCCTTTCGAGACGCCGTAGCAACAACAGCCAGTAACACTGCCTCAGGTCTTAGTCTCGCAATTTTACATCTAACTAAGATGTTTCTCGTTAAATGACAAACACTTAATTGAAGAATCCCGTCCATAGTTCCCACTCCTGCTAGACTCGCTGTCGTGTCTGTAGTGTTGGTGTGAGGAGGAAAGCTTCCTCTCTGTGGACACAGTAACTAATGAAGTGATCCCATCCACTTGACACCTCGGTGCCACTGCAGGGAGCAAACATCTAGTTAAATCGGAAACAGAGGGAGAGCAGGAGCGTAGAAAAAGCAATCAATTCAATTCAAGGAGCTTCTTTTTTTATAAATGTGTGCGCTGTCTCTTTAAGAAAGTAATGGCGTCTTTCGCGAGGCAGAATGTGGCTGTGGATTCTGACTTTGGCTGTGGAATCTGACTTTGTGGCTGTGGAAGACTGACTTTGTGGCTGTGGAATCTGACTTTGTGGCTGTGGAATCTGACTTTGTGGCTGTGGAATCTGACTTTGTGGCTGTGGAATCTGACTTTGTGGCTGTGGAATCTGACTTTGTGGCTGTGGAATCTGACTTTGTGGCTGTGGAATCTGACTTTGTGGCTGTGGAATCTTACTTTGTGGCTGTGGAATCTGACTTTGTGGCTGTGGAATCTGACTTTGTGGCTGTGGAATCTGACTCTGACTGTGGCTGTGGAATCTGACTTTGTGGCTGTGGAATCTAGTGGAAACCAGACAAGGGGTGGGGGTGAGGGAGATAAAGGACTTTGTTTTGTGAAAAGTTCAACATTTCCACATGCAGTGTTGTGTTATTTAAGTGTGTTAACTTGTTTGTGCAGCATGAGAGGGGAGCTAATGCAGGCCAGACAGCTGTAGCAGTGAATTAGGAAGTGGACAAGGCTCATCCTACTATAAAGGGGCTGATTTAGGGATGGGCACGGTTTGTACAGTATTCAAATATCCAAACGGACGTTAGTATTCAAATACTTGTGAGAGTATATATTTTTTTAAATAAAAAAAATCTCATGCTTATTTTAACAGTGAAAAGGCTTTGTCTAAATGATGTATGTAACATTATTACACAAGGATATACTGACAACACACTTTGAATGTAGTCTTTCTGCTGTTAACCCATAAATACATACAGTAGTAGTCTTTCTGCTGTGAACCCATAAATACATACAGTAGTAGTCTTTCTGCTGTGAACCCATTAATACATACAGTAGTAGTCTTTCTGCTGTGAACCCATAAATACATACAGTAGTAGTCTTTCTGCTGTGAACCCATATATACATACAGTAGTAGTCTTTCTGCTGTGAACCCATATATACATACAGTAGTAGTCTTTCTGCTGTGAACCCATAAATACATACAGTAGTAGTCTTTCTGCTGTGAACCCATAAATACATACAGTAGTAGTCTTTCTGCTGTGAACCCATATATACATACAGTAGTAGTCTTTCTGCTGTGAACCCATATATACATACAGTAGTAGTCTTTCTGCTGTGAACCCATAAATACATACAGTAGTAGTCTTTCTGCTGTGAACCCATAAATACATACAGTAGTAGTCTTTCTGCTGTTAACCCATAAATACATACAGTAGTAGTCTTTCTGCTGTTAACCCATATATACATACAGTAGTAGTCTTTCTGCTGTGAACCCATATATACATACAGTAGTAGTCTTTCTGCTGTGAACCCATAAACACATACAGTAGTAGTCTTTCTGCTGTGAACCCATATATACATACAGTAGTAGTCTCTCTGCTGTGAACCCATAAATACATACAGTAGTAGTCTTTCTGCTGTGAACCCATATATACATACAGTAGTAGTCTTTCTGCTGTGAACCCATATATACATACAGTAGTAGTCTTTCTGCTGTGAACCCATATATACATACAGTAGTAGTCTTTCTGCTGTTAACCCATAAATACATACAGTAGTAGTCTTTCTGCTGTGAACCCATAAATACACACAGTAGTAGTCTTTCTGCTGTGAACCCATATATACATACAGTAGTAGTCTTTCTGCTGTGAACCCATAAATACATACAGTAGTAGTCTTTCTGCTGTGAACCCATATATACATACAGTAGTAGTCTTTCTGCTGTCAACCCATAAACACATACAGTAGTAGTCTTTCTGCTGTTAACCCATAAATACATACAGTAGTAGTCTTTCTGCTGTGAACCCATATATACATACAGTAGTAGTCTTTCTGCTGTGAACCCATAAATACACACAGTAGTAGTCTTTCTGCTGTGAACCCATAAATACATACAGTAGTAGTCTTTCTGCTGTGAACCCATATATACATACAGTAGTAGTCTTTCTGCTGTGAACCCATAAACACATACAGTAGTAGTCTTTCTGCTGTGAACCCATAAATACATACAGTAGTAGTCTTTCTGCTGTGAACCCATATATACATACAGTAGTAGTCTTTCTGCTGTGAACCCATAAATACATACAGTAGGTTAACCCATAAACACATACAGTAGTAGTCTTTCTGCTGTGAACCCATAAATACACACAGTAGTAGTCTTTCTGCTGTTAACCCATATATACATACAGTAGTAGTCTTTCTGCTGTGAACCCATATATACATACAGTAGTAGTCTTTCTGCTGTGAACCCATAAATACATACAGTAGTAGTCTTTCTGCTGTGAACCCATATATACACACAGTAGTAGTCTTTCTGCTGTTAACCCATATATACACACAGTAGTAGTCTTTCTGCTGTTAACCCATATATACATACAGTAGTAGTCTTTCTGCTGTGAACCCATAAATACACACAGTAGTAGTCTTTCTGCTGTTAACCCATATATACATACAGTAGTAGTCTTTCTGCTGTGAACCCATATATACATACAGTAGTAGTCTTTCTGCTGTTAACCCATAAACACATACAGTAGTAGTCTTTCTGCTGTGAACCCATAAACACATACAGTAGTAGTCTTTCTGCTGTTAACCCATATATACATACAGTAGTAGTCTTTCTGCTGTGAACCCATAAATACATACAGTAGTAGTCTTTCTGCTGTGAACCCATAAACACATACAGTAGTAGTCTTTCTGCTGTGAACCCATAAATACATACAGTAGTAGTCTTTCTGCTGTGAACCCATAAACACATACAGTAGTAGTCTTTCTGCTGTGAACCCATATATACATACAGTAGTAGTCTTTCTGCTGTGAACCCATATATACATACAGTAGTAGTCTTTCTGCTGTTAACCCATATATACACACAGTAGTAGTCTTTCTGCTGTTAACCCATAAACACATACAGTAGTAGTCTTTCTGCTGTTAACCCATATATACATACAGTAGTAGTCTTTCTGCTGTGAACCCATAAATACACACAGTAGTAGTCTTTCTGCTGTGAACCCATAAATACATACAGTAGTAGTCTTTCTGCTGTGAACCCATAAATACATACAGTAGTAGTCTTTCTGCTGTGAACCCATAAATACATACAGTAGTAGTCTTTCTGCTGTGAACCCATATATACATACAGTAGTAGTCTTTCTGCTGTGAACCCATATATACATACAGTAGTAGTCTTTCTGCTGTTAACCCATAAACACATACAGTAGTAGTCTTTCTGCTGTTAACCCATATATACATACAGTAGTAGTCTTTCTGCTGTGAACCCATATATACATACAGTAGTAGTCTTTCTGCTGTGAACCCATAAATACATACAGTAGTAGTCTTTCTGCTGTGAACCCATAAACACATACAGTAGTAGTCTTTCTGCTGTGAACCCATAAATACATACAGTAGTAGTCTTTCTGCTGTTAACCCATAAATACATACAGTAGTAGTCTTTCTGCTGTGAACCCATAAATACATACAGTAGTAGTCTTTCTGCTGTTAACCCATATATACATACAGTAGTAGTCTTTCTGCTGTGAACCCATAAATACATACAGTAGTAGTCTTTCTGCTGTTAACCCATAAACACACACAGTAGTAGTCTTTCTGCTGTGAACCCATATATACATACAGTAGTAGTCTTTCTGCTGTTAACCCATAAATACATACAGTAGTAGTCTTTCTGCTGTGAACCCATAAACACATACAGTAGTAGTCTTTCTGCTGTGAACCCATAAATACATACAGTAGTAGTCTTTCTGCTGTGAACCCATAAATACATACAGTAGGTTAACCCATAAATACATACAGTAGTAGTCTTTCTGCTGTGAACCCATAAATACATACAGTAGTAGTCTTTCTGCTGTGAACCCATATATACATACAGTAGTAGTCTTTCTGCTGTGAACCCATAAATACATACAGTAGTAGTCTTTCTGCTGTGAACCCATAAACACATACAGTAGTAGTCTTTCTGCTGTGAACCCATATATACATACAGTAGTAGTCTTTCTGCTGTGAACCCATAAATACATACAGTAGTAGTCTTTCTGCTGTTAACCCATATATACATACAGTAGTAGTCTTTCTGCTGTTAACCCATAAATACATACAGTAGTAGTCTTTCTGCTGTTAACCCATATATACATACAGTAGTAGTCTTTCTGCTGTGAACCCATAAATACATACAGTAGTAGTCTTTCTGCTGTGAACCCATAAATACACACAGTAGTAGTCTTTCTGCTGTTAACCCATAAACACATACAGTAGTAGTCTTTCTGCTGTGAACCCATATATACATACAGTAGTAGTCTTTCTGCTGTGAACCCATAAATACATACAGTAGTAGTCTTTCTGCTGTTAACCCATATATACATACAGTAGTAGTCTTTCTGCTGTGAACCCATAAATACATACAGTAGTAGTCTTTCTGCTGTGAACCCATAAACACATACAGTAGTAGTCTTTCTGCTGTGAACCCATATATACATACAGTAGTAGTCTTTCTGCTGTGAACCCATAAATACATACAGTAGTAGTCTTTCTGCTGTTAACCCATATATACATACAGTAGTAGTCTTTCTGCTGTGAACCCATAAATACATACAGTAGTAGTCTTTCTGCTGTGAACCCATATATACATACAGTAGTAGTCTTTCTGCTGTGAACCCATAAACACATACAGTAGTAGTCTTTCTGCTGTGAACCCATATATACATACAGTAGTAGTCTTTCTGCTGTTAACCCATATATACATACAGTAGTAGTCTTTCTGCTGTGAACCCATATATACATACAGTAGTAGTCTTTCTGCTGTTAACCCATAAATACATACAGTAGTAGTCTTTCTGCTGTGAACCCATAAACACATACAGTAGTAGTCTTTCTGCTGTGAACCCATATATACATACAGTAGTAGTCTTTCTGCTGTGAACCCATATATACATACAGTAGTAGTCTTTCTGCTGTGAACCCATATATACATACAGTAGTAGTCTTTCTGCTGTGAACCCATAAATACATACAGTAGTAGTCTTTCTGCTGTGAACCCATAAACACATACAGTAGTAGTCTTTCTGCTGTGAACCCATATATACATACAGTAGTAGTCTTTCTGCTGTGAACCCATATATACATACAGTAGTAGTCTTTCTGCTGTGAACCCATAAATACATACAGTAGTAGTCTTTCTGCTGTTAACCCATAAATACATACAGTAGTAGTCTTTCTGCTGTGAACCCATAAATACATACAGTAGTAGTCTTTCTGCTGTTAACCCATATATACATACAGTAGTAGTCTTTCTGCTGTGAACCCATAAATACATACAGTAGTAGTCTTTCTGCTGTTAACCCATAAACACACACAGTAGTAGTCTTTCTGCTGTGAACCCATATATACATACAGTAGTAGTCTTTCTGCTGTTAACCCATAAATACATACAGTAGTAGTCTTTCTGCTGTGAACCCATAAACACATACAGTAGTAGTCTTTCTGCTGTGAACCCATAAATACATACAGTAGTAGTCTTTCTGCTGTGAACCCATAAATACATACAGTAGGTTAACCCATAAATACATACAGTAGTAGTCTTTCTGCTGTGAACCCATAAATACATACAGTAGTAGTCTTTCTGCTGTGAACCCATATATACATACAGTAGTAGTCTTTCTGCTGTGAACCCATAAACACACACAGTAGTAGTCTTTCTGCTGTGAACCCATAAACACACACAGTAGTAGTCTTTCTGCTGTGAACCCATAAACACATACAGTAGTAGTCTTTCTGCTGTTAACCCATAAATACATACAGTAGTAGTCTCTCTGCTGTGAACCCATATATACATACAGTAGTAGTCTTTCTGCTGTGAACCCATAAACACACACAGTAGTAGTCTTTCTGCTGTTAACCCATAAACACACACAGTAGTAGTCTTTCTGCTTTGAACCCATAAATACATACAGTAGTAGTCTTTCTGCTGTGAACCCATAAATACATACAGTAGGTTAACCCATAAATACATACAGTAGGTTAACCCATAAATACATACAGTAGGTTAACCCATAAATACATACAGTAGTAGTCTTTCTGCTGTGAACCCATATATACATACAGTAGTAGTCTTTCTGCTGTGAACCCATATATACATACAGTAGTAGTCTTTCTGCTGTGAACCCATAAATACACACAGTAGTAGTCTTTCTGCTGTTAACCCATATATACATACAGTAGTAGTCTTTCTGCTGTGAACCCATAAACACATACAGTAGTAGTCTTTCTGCTGTGAACCCATAAATACATACAGTAGTAGTCTTTCTGCTGTGAACCCATATATACATACAGTAGTAGTCTTTCTGCTGTGAACCCATAAATACATACAGTAGTAGTCTTTCTGCTGTGAACCCATAAATACATACAGTAGTAGTCTTTCTGCTGTGAACCCATATATACATACAGTAGTAGTCTTTCTGCTGTGAACCCATAAATACATACAGTAGTAGTCTTTCTGCTGTGAACCCATATATACATACAGTAGTAGTCTTTCTGCTGTGAACCCATATATACATACAGTAGTAGTCTTTCTGCTGTGAACCCATAAATACACACAGTAGTAGTCTTTCTGCTGTGAACCCATATATACATACAGTAGTAGTCTTTCTGCTGTGAACCCATAAACACATACAGTAGTAGTCTTTCTGCTGTGAACCCATATATACATACAGTAGTAGTCTTTCTGCTGTGAACCCATATATACATACAGTAGTAGTCTTTCTGCTGTGAACCCATAAATACATACAGTAGTAGTCTTTCTGCTGTGAACCCATAAACACATACAGTAGTAGTCTTTCTGCTGTGAACCCATAAATACATACAGTAGTAGTCTTTCTGCTGTGAACCCATATATACATACAGTAGTAGTCTTTCTGCTGTGAACCCATAAATACATACAGTAGTAGTCTTTCTGCTGTGAACCCATAAATACATACAGTAGTAGTCTTTCTGCTGTCAACCCATATATACATACAGTAGTAGTCTTTCTGCTGTTAACCCATATATACATACAGTAGTAGTCTTTCTGCTGTGAACCCATAAACACATACAGTAGTAGTCTTTCTGCTGTGAACCCATAAACACATACAGTAGTAGTCTTTCTGCTGTGAACCCATATATACATACAGTAGTAGTCTTTCTGCTGTGAACCCATAAATACATACAGTAGTAGTCTTTCTGCTGTGAACCCATATATACATACAGTAGTAGTCTTTCTGCTGTTAACCCATATATACATACAGTAGTAGTCTTTCTGCTGTGAACCCATAAACACATACAGTAGTAGTCTTTCTGCTGTGAACCCATATATACATACAGTAGTAGTCTAAATGGGCTTCAGACGTTTGTTCTTATTGATGGACCAATCGGTAGCTTCTCTCTCTTTCTCCCTCCTGTCTAAGACTCTCAGGCCCCTGCCAATCTCACTGCTGCAAGCAAGCGGCACCCAAGTCTCACTGCTGCAAGCAAGCGGCACCCAAGTCTCGCGGCTGCATAGCAAGCCAGTTCCCAAGTCTCACGGCTGCATAGCAAGCCAGTTCCCAAGTCTCACGGCTGCATAGCAAACCAGTTCCCAAGTCTCGCGGCTGCATAAGCAAGCCAGTTCCCAAGTCTCACGGCTGCATAGCAAGCCAGTTCCCAAGTCTCACGGCTGCATAGCAAGCCAGTTCCCAAGTCTCACGGCTGCATAGCAAACCAGTTCCCAAGTCTCACGGCTGCATAGCAAGCCAGTTCCCAAGTCTCACGGCTGCATAGCAAACCAGTTCCCAAGTCTCGCGGCTGCATAAGCAAGCCAGTTCCCAAGTCTCACGGCTGCATAAGCAAGCCAGTTCCCAAGTCTCACGGCTGCATAGCAAACCAGTTCCCAAGTCTCACGGCTGCATAGCAAGCCAGTTCCCAAGTCTCGCGGCTGCATAGCAAGCCATTTCCCAAGTCTCACGGCTGCATAGCAAACCAGTTCCCAAGTCTCACGGCTGCATAAGCAAGCCAGTTCCCAAGTCTCACGGCTGCATAGCAAACCAGTTCCCAAGTCTCACGGCTGCATAAGCAAGCCAGTTCCCAAGTCTCACGGCTGCATAGCAAACCAGTTCCCAAGTCTCACGGCTGCATAGCAAGCCAGTTCCCAAGTCTCGCGGCTGCATAGCAAGCCATTTCCCAAGGTTAAACAGTTTCATTTTGTTTGCATGTACTTCGACGAACCCGGATTTTCATGATGTTGTTCGAATAGTGAAATGATTTCAAATGCCCATCCCTCCAATCGCCGATACAGACTCGATGCTCTAAAGGAGTACTGAACCGCTTTTTAGAATCAAATGATGGACCTTTTTATATACCGTGCAACACGCACGCACGCACGCACGCACGCACACACACACACACACACACACACACACACACACACACACACAGTCTGACCTCTCATCTCTATTCCGCTACGCTGCCTCACCTCCCTCCCATCCAACAACCACTTGTAGCTTTCTTTAAACTGCTGTTTACATTTCACATGCCAAAAAATACTGACCTGATGTCACCACTGTCTGGTCTAGCTTTGCCTCATCGTATTATTTCTGGCACACAAAGTCTATAGACCAGTGTTTTGTCTGTTGGATATAGAACTGCCGGGAACCATCTGAAATATTCACAATATTTCCTCTCAGAGAGGGGGGAGAGAGGGAGGTCACAGCCAGATACAGAGTCTTCAGAAGGTATTCATACCCCTCGACTTATTCCACATTTTGTTGTTACAGCCTGAATTCAAAATAGATTTTAAATGAAGTGTTTACCTGTCTACACACAATCACAGTGAAAACATGTTTTTAAAAATAGTTGCAAATGTATTGAATATGAAATAATACAGAAATATCTCAAATTATTCACACCCATGTTCGAATCACCTTTGGCAGCAATTACAGTTGAGTCTTTCTGGGTAAGTCTCTAAGAGCATCTCTAAGAGAGTAAGTAGAGGAAGTGGACCACTAGCCAGGGTAGGAACAACTAGCCAGGGTAGGGACAACTTGCCAGGGTAGGGACAACTAGCCAGGGTAGGGACGACTAGCAGCCATTACAGTTGAGTCTTTCTGGGTAAGTCTCTAAGAGCGTCTCTAAGAGAGTAAGTGGAGGAAGTGGATGACTAGCCAGGGTGGGGACGACTAGCCAGGGTGGGGACGACTAGCCAGGGTGGGGACGACTAACAACTAGCCAGGGTAGGGACGACTAGCCAGGTTAGGGACGACTAACGACTAGCCAGGATGGGGACGACTAGCCAGGGTAGGGACGACTAGAGACTTACCCAGAAAGACGACTGACGACTAGCCAGGGTGGGGACGACTAGCCAGGGTGGGGACGATTAGCCAGGGATGGGACGACTAGAGACTTACCCAGAAAGACGACTGACGACTAGACTAGCCAGGGTGGGGACGACTAGCCAGGGTGGGGACGACTAGCCAGGGTGGGGACGACTAGCCAGGGTGGGGACGACTAGCCAGGGTGGGGACGACTAGCCAGGGTGGGGACGACTAGCCAGGGTGGGGACGACTAGCCAGGGTAGGGACGACTAGCCAGGGTAGGGACGACTAGCCAGGGTAGGGACGACTGACAACAATTACAGTTGAGTCTTTCTGGGTAAGTCTCTAAGAGCGTTTCTAAGAGGGTAAGTAGAAGAAGTGGATGACTAGCCAGGGTAAGGACGACTAGCCAGCGTGGGGACAACTAGCCAGGGTGGGGACGACTAGCCAGGGTGGGGACGACTAGCCAGGGTGGGGACGACTAGCCAGCGTGGGGACAACTAGCCATGGTGGGGACAACTAGCCAGGGATGGGACAACTAGCCAGCGTGGGGACAACTAGCCAGCGTGGGGACAACTAGCCAGGGTAGGGACGTCTAGCCAGGGTAGGGACGACTGACGACAATTACAGTTGAGTCTTTCTGGGTAAGTCTCTAAGAGCGTCTCTAAGAGGGTAAGTAGAGGAAGTGGATGACTAGCTAGGGTAGGGATGACGGATAACTAGCTAGGGTAGGGATAACGGATGACTAGCTAGGGTAGGAGGAGGGATGACGGATGACTAGCTAGGGTAGGGATGGCGGAGGACTAGGGTAGGAGGGATGACTAGCTAGGGTAGGGCTGACGGATGACTAGCTAGGGTAGGGGTGACGGATGACAAGCTAGGGTAGGGATGACGGATGACTAGCTAGGGTAGGGATAACGGATGACTAGCTAGGGTAGGGCTGACGGATGACTAGCTAGGGTAGGGATGACGGATGACTAGCTAGGGTAGGGCTGACGGATGACTAGCTAGGGTAGGGATGACGGACGACTAGCTAGGGTAGGGTTGACGGAAGACTAGCTAGGGTAGGAACGACGGACGACTGACTAGGGTAGGAAGGAGGAGTTACAGGGACCATTCTCATTCTACAAGAATGTGTGTGAAAACAGTGGAGGGGACGGGGGGGGATCAGTGTTTCCGCTGTGGTGCTGAGCCACGGCAAAACGATTGCCGTCGCCCCCCCCCCCCCCCCAAAATGGATAATGAAAAAATATTTGTGCCTCTGTGCACTTTGAAGATGCTAGAACAGTCTCTTTGTCTCTGCAAACCAAATGAGTAATATCTCTACCTGACCACCCCATAGTACACCATTCTAAAATCTGCAGTTGTGTCACAAAAAAAAACACAGATGTCTCAAGTTGAGGGAGTGTGTAATTGGCATGAATGTCCACCAGAGCTGTTGCCAGATAATTGAATGTTCATTTCTCTAGCACAAGCCATCTCCGTCGTTGTAGAGAATTTGCCAGTTGATATTTTTCTTCTGCCCTTTATTGTCCCCAGCACAAGGTGCACCTGTGTAATGATCATGCTGATTGATCAGCTTCTTGATATGCCACACCTGTCAGATGCATGGATTGTCTTGGCAAAGACATGCTCATTAACGGGGATGTAAAACAATTTGTGCACAGAATTTGAGAGAAATAAGCCCTTTGAGCGTTATGTAACATTTCTGAGATCTTTTATTTCAGCTCATGAAACATGGGACCAACACTTTACACTCCAAAAAAAAAAAGAAATGAAACATGTATTTTCTGTGACGGAAAACTGTAGTTGCACGTACATCAATCAATCACATGTATTTATAAAGCCCTTCTTACATCAGCTGATATCTCAAAGTGTTGTACAGTACAGAAACCCAGCCTAAAACCCCAAACAGCAAGCAATGCAGGTGTGCACAGTGGCTAGGAAAAACTCCCTAGAAAGGCCAAAACCTATGAAGTAACCTAGAGAGGAACCAGGCTATAAGGGTTGGCCATTGACCCCTGGTCAATACCCGGTATAAAACGCGACCCCTGTCAATACCGGGTATAAAACGCGACCCCTGTCAATACCGGGTATAAAACGCGACCCCTGTCAATACCGGGTATAAAACGCGACCCCTGTCAATACCGGGTATAAAACGCGACCCCTGTCAATACGCGGTATAAAACACGACCCCTGGTCAATACCCGGTATAAAACGCAACCCCTGTCAAAACCGGGTATAAAACGCGACCCCTGTCAAGACCCGGTATAAAACGCGACCCCTGTCAATACGCGGTATAAAACACGAACCCGCTCAACTGTCCTGGGGAACTACGGTAAGCTTCATAATGTGACAGGCTCAACTGTCCTGGGGAACTACGGTAAGCTTCATAATGTGACTGGCTCAACTGTCCTGGGGAACTACGGTAAGCTTCATAATGTGACTGGCTCAACTGTCCTGGGGAACTACGGTAAGCTTCATAATGTGACTGGCTCAACTGTCCTGGGGAACTACGGTAAGCTTCATAATGTGACTGGCTCAACTGTCCTGGGGAACTACGGTAAGCTTCATAATGTGACTGGCTCAACTGTCCTGGGGAACTACGGTAAGCTTCATAATGTGACTGGCTCAACTGTCTTGGGGAACTACGGCAAGCTTCATAATGTGACTGGCTCAACTGTCCTGGGGAACTACGGTAAGCTTCATAAGGTGACTGGCTCAACTGTCCTGGGGAACTACGGTAAGCTTCATAATGTGACTGGCTCAACTGTCCTGGGGAACTACGGTAAGCTTCATAATGTGACTGGCTCAACTGTCCTGGGGAACTACGGTAAGCTTCATAATGTGACTGGCTCAACTGTCCTGGGGAACTACGGTACGCTTCATAATGTGACAGGCTCAACTGTCCTGGGGAACTACGGTAAGCTTCATAATGTGACTGGCTCAACTGTCCTGGGGAACTACGGTAAGCTTCATAATGTGAAAGGCTCAACTGTCCTGCGGAACTACGGTAAGCTTCATAATGTGACTGGCTCAACTGTCCTGGGGAACTACGGTAAGCTTCATAATGTGACTGGCTCAACTGTCCTGGGGAACTACGGTAAGCTTCATAATGTGACTGGCTCAACTGTCCTGGGGAACTACGGTAAGCTTCATAATGTGACTGGCTCAACTGTCCTGGGGAACTACGGTAAGCTTCATAATGTGACTGGCTCAACTGTCCTGGGGAACTACGGTAAGCTTCATAATGTGACTGGCTCAACTGTCCTGGGGAACTACGGTAAGCTTCATAATGTGACTGGCTCAACTGTCTTGGGGAACTACGGCAAGCTTCATAATGTGACTGGCTCAACTGTCCTGGGGAACTACGGTAAGCTTCATAAGGTGACTGGCTCAACTGTCCTGGGGAACTACGGTAAGCTTCATAATGTGACTGGCTCAACTGTCCTGGGGAACTACGGTAAGCTTCATAATGTGACTGGCTCAACTGTCCTGGGGAACTACGGTAAGCTTCATAATGTGACTGGCTCAACTGTCCTGGGGAACTACGGTACGCTTCATAATGTGACAGGCTCAACTGTCCTGGGGAACTACGGTAAGCTTCATAATGTGACTGGCTCAACTGTCCTGGGGAACTACGGTACGCTTCATAATGTGACAGGCTCAACTGTCCTGCGGAACTACGGTAAGCTTCATAATGTGACTGGCTCAACTGTCCTGGGGAACTACGGTAAGCTTCATAATGTGACAGGCTCAACTGTCCTGGGGAACTACGGTAAGCTTCATAATGTGACAGGCTCAACTGTCCTGGGGAACTACGGTAAGCTTCATAATGTTACTGGCTCAACTGTCCTGGGGAACTACGGTAAGCTTCATAATGTGACAGGCTCAACTGTCCTGGGGAAGGAACTACGGTAAGCTTCATAATGTGACAGGCTCAACTGTCCTGGGGAAGGAACTACGGTAAGCTTCATAATGTGACAGGCTCAACTGTCCTGGGGAACTACGGTAAGCTTCATAATGTGACAGGCTCAACTGTCCTGGGGAACTACGGTAAGCTTCATAAGGTGACTGGCTCAAATGTCCTGGGGAACTACGGTAAGCTTCATAATGTGACAGGCTCAACTGTCCTGGGGAACTACGGTAAGCTTCATAATGTGACTGGCTCAACTGTCCTGGGGAACTACGGTAAGCTTCATAATGTGACTGGCTCAACTGTCCTGGGGAACTACGGTAAGCTTCATAATGTGACTGGCTCAACTGTCCGGGGGAACTACGGTACGCTTCATAATGTGACAGGCTCAACTGTCCTGGGGAACTACGGTAAGCTTCATAATGTGACTGGCTCAACTGTCCTGGGGAACTACGGTAAGCTTCATAATGTGACAGGCTCAACTGTCCTGGGGAACTACGGTAAGCTTCATAATGTGACTGGCTCAACTGTCCTGGGGAACTACGGTAAGCTTCATAATGTGACTGGCTCAACTGTCCTGGGGAACTACGGTAAGCTTCATAATGTGACTGGCTCAACTGTCCGGGGGAACTACGGTACGCTTCATAATGTGACAGGCTCAACTGTCCTGGGGAACTACGGTAAGCTTCATAATGTGACTGGCTCAACTGTCCTGGGGAACTACGGTAAGCTTCATAATGTGACAGGCTCAACTGTCCTGGGGAAGGAACTACGGTAAGCTTCATAATGTGACTGGCTCAACTGTCCTGGGGAACTACGGTAAGCTTCATAATGTGACTGGCTCAACTGTCCTGGGGAACTACGGTACGCTTCATAATGTGACAGGCTCAACTGTCCTGGGGAACTACGGTAAGCTTCATAATGTGACAGGCTCAACTGTCCTGCGGAACTACGGTAAGCTTCATAATGTGACTGGCTCAACTGTCCTGGGGAACTACGGTAAGCTTCATAATGTGACAGGCTCAACTGTCCTGGGGAACTACGGTAAGCTTCATAATGTGACAGGCTCAACCTGGGGAACTACGGTAAGCTTCATAATGTTACTGGCTCAACTGTCCTGGGGAACTACGGTAAGCTTCATAATGTGACAGGCTCAACTGTCCTGGGGAAGGAACTACGGTAAGCTTCATAATGTGACAGGCTCAACTGTCCTTGGGAAGGAACTACGGTAAGCTTCATAATGTGACAGGCTCAACTGTCCTGGGGAACTACGGTAAGCTTCATAATGTGACTGGCTCAACTGTCCTGGGGAACTACGGTACGCTTCATAATGTGACAGGCTCAACTGTCCTGGGGAACTACGGTAAGCTTCATAATGTGACTGGCTCAACTGTCTTGGGGAACTACGGCAAGCTTCATAATGTGACTGGCTCAACTGTCCTTGGGAACTACGGTAAGCTTCATAAGGTGACTGGCTCAAATGTCCTGGGGAACTACGGTAAGCTTCATAATGTGACAGGCTCAACTGTCCTGGGGAACTACGGTAAGCTTCATAATGTGACTGGCTCAACTGTCCTGGGGAACTACGGTAAGCTTCATAATGTGACTGGCTCAACTGTCCTGGGGAACTACGGTAAGCTTCATAATGTGACTGGCTCAACTGTCCGGGGGAACTACGGTACGCTTCATAATGTGACTGGCTCAACTGTCCTGGGGAACTACGGTAAGCTTCATAATGTGACTGGCTCAACTGTCCGGGGGAACTACGGTACGCTTCATAATGTGACAGGCTCAACTGTCCTGGGGAACTACGGTAAGCTTCATAATGTGACTGGCTCAACTGTCCTGGGGAACTACGGTAAGCTTCATAATGTGACAGGCTCAACTGTCCTGGGGAACTACGGTAAGCTTCATAATGTGACTGGCTCAACTGTCATGGGGAACTACGGTAAGCTTCATAATGTGACTGGCTCAACTGTCCTGGGGAACTACGGTAAGCTTCATAATGTGACTGGCTCAACTGTCCGGGGGAACTACGGTACGCTTCATAATGTGACAGGCTCAACTGTCCTGGGGAACTACGGTAAGCTTCATAATGTGACTGGCTCAACTGTCCTGGGGAACTACGGTAAGCTTCATAATGTGACAGGCTCAACTGTCCTGGGGAACTACGGTACGCTTCATAATGTGACAGGCTCAACTGTCCTGGGGAACTACGGTACGCTTCATAATGTGACTGGCTCTACTGTCCTTGGGAACTACGGTAAGCTTAATAATGTGACTGGCTCAACTGTCCTGGGGAACTACGGCAAGCTTCATAATGTGACAGGTGAAATGCAGAATGTGATCTACTTTATCTCCTAATGTATTGCACAAGTTGACTGGTAGTTTTTACTTACAAACTACAAATATTCACCACTCTCTCCTGTATCTGGGAATCATCACTCTGCTTCCACTGGGCATTCCACTGATTTCAAAACGTGGTCAACTTCTTCCGTGATCAACACTGTTGATCGCCGTTTCTTCTGATGGAAGTGATTGGGAAGAATCTACACTGTCTGGTTCAGTGAGAAATGTTTTGACCTAAATAAGGGATTTCCACATCGTCTGATTCATTTTCAGAGTCCGCATGGCACGATCGTCCTCTAGAAAGTAGTTTGTCTCAATCTTTTCCAACTGATCTTTGTTGATAGCGCTATTTACTTCAAGGCAGCGATGCAACACTTTTTCAGTTCTTCATGGGATCTTAAAAAAAGACAAAGTTGGGATTAGAAAGGATTATCTACACATACTGAGCGGCTCATGCTATAGACAGAAGTACGCTACATGGCAGACCAATCCAAACTCATCTCGCTATGTCAGCCAATCATGGCTAGCGGGAAGGTTCCTGTATTTTTCCATGGCTAAACCAACTAGGCTTATAATTTAACACTTGTATTTACAGATGGGGTCACGTTTGTTATTAAGGCACATGAAAGTTAATATGTTCCAGAAGGCATATCTGCCCATGTTGATAAAGAAATCATTCAAATACCTCTCCTGTGAAGTAGAGACGTGTGACATACACCTAGCTTCCTGAAACGGGTCAAAAATACTGTTTAGGTTTTCTACTGACAGGTTTACGCCTTACTATTGCAATGGAACGTTCCTTTCAGTTCCTTTGGCGCCTCATGATTCAGTATTGCTCTTTTCAAGTAGATGTGATTTTGCAGTGATCTGATAGAGGTGTCAGTGGGCTGACTGAACGCCTTGAAAGACTCTGGGTTGAGGTCAGTGATAAAGTAATCTACAGTACTACTGCCAAGAGATGAGCTATAGGTGTACCTACCATAGGAGTCCCCTCGAAGCCTACCGTTGACTATGTGTTAGTGGGCTGACTGAACGCTCTGAGAGACTCTAGGTTGAGGTTAGTGGGCTGACTGTGAACGCTCTGAGAGACTCTGGGTTGAGGTCAGTGATAAAGTAATCTACAGTACTACTGCCAAGAGATGAGCTATAGGTGTACCTACCATAGGAGTCCCCTTGAAGCCTACCATTGACTATGTACAGACCCAGCGTGTTACAGAGCTGCAGGAGTTGTGACCCATTTTTGTTGGTTGTTTTGTCGTAGTTGTGTCTAGGGGGGCATATGTGGGAAGGAATGCTGTCACCTCCAGGTAGGTGTTTGTCCCCCTGTGTGCTGAGGATGTCAGGTTCTTGTCCAGTTCTGGTATTTAGGTCTCCACAGACGGGTACACGTCCCTGGGCCTGGAAATGATAGCTTCTCTATCCTGGAGGGGGAAATCAGTCTTCATTAACCTCTAGCGTCGAGCAATCCCTTATCCGGGAGCGTAATCATAGCCTCAAGCTCATTACCATAACGCAATGTTTCCTATTCATGAAAATCGCAAATGAAATGAAATTAATTATATTCAAACACAAGCTTAGCCTTTTGTTAACAACACTGTCATCTCAGATTTTCAAAATATGCTTTTCAACCAAAGCTACACAAGCATTTGTGTAAGAGTATTGATAGCCTAGCATAGCATTAAGCCTAGCATTCAGCAGGCAACATTTTCACAAAAACAAGAAAAGCATTCAAATAAAATCATTTAAGAACTTTGGATGTTTTCAATGACGAGACTCAGTTAGATAGCAAATGTTCATTTTTTCCAAAAAGATTATTTGTGTAAGAGAAATGGCTCCGTTTTGTTCATCACGTTTGGCTAAGAAAAACACTGGAAAATGCAGTCACTTACAACTCCAAACTTTTTTCCAAATTAGCTCCATAATATCGACAGAAACATGGCAAACGTTGTTTAGAATCAGTCCTCAAGGTGTTTTTCACATATCTATTCGATAATCTACCAGTGGTGGCAGTTGCCTTCTCATCAGAAGAAAACTGAAAAATACTGCAGCTGGAGATTACGCAATAATTGCGACGGAGGACACCAAGCGACCACCTGGTAGATGTAGTCTTTTATGGTCAATCTTCCAATGATATGCCTACAAATACGTCACAATGCTGAAGACACCTTGGGGAAAATGTAAGCTGACTCCTAGCTCCTTCACAGCCATATAAGGAGTCATTGCCATGAGGCGGTTTCAAAAAATGCGGCACTTCCTGATTGGATTTTTATCTGTTTTTTTTCTGTAACACCAGTTCTGTGCCACTCACAGACAGTATCTTTGCAGTTTTGGAAACGTCAGTGTTTTCTTTCCATTGCTGTTATATGCATTGTCGAGCATCTTTTCGTGACAAAATATCTTGTTTAAAACGGGAACGTTTTTCATCCAAAAATTAAAATAGCGCCCCCTATATCCAAGAAGTTAAAGCATGGGGATTCTAGTGGGGGATATAGGTAGCATACAGGACATTTTTCTATGAGATCAGTTCCTTATTAATGTTCCTATAATGTTCCTGTTTGGATTAATTTAATGGAGTGAGTTAGGTCTGCTCTATACCAAATGAGCACTGAGTCGCTTCCCTGTTTCACACCTGGTAGTGTGGTGGATGGGACTACCAGCTCTCGGTAACCTAGGGGGCAACCAGTGGGTCCATATCCTCTATACCATGTTTCACACCTGGTAGTGTGGTGGATGGGACTACCAGCTCTCTGTAACCTATAGGGCAACCAGTGGGTCCGTCTCCTCTATACCATGTTTGTTGTAGGATGTCAATGCCTGTATTTCCAATTTCTTTGATGAAGTCTGGGCTCCTGCTCTTTAGGTCTCAGACAGATGACCTCAGACCTTGTATATTCCAGGATGGGATTGGAAAACAAATATTTTACATAGTTTCCAGTGTTTGTGTGGTTTAGGACCATACCATTAGGTTTGAGCAGAGCATGCTGAGCATCTGATAGGGTTGGTTTGGGAGGGTGTCAACTGGTTGGTTTGGGAGGGTGTCAACTGGTTGGTTTGGGAGGGTGTCAGCTGGTTGGTTTGGGAGGGTGTCAGCTGGTTGGTTTGGGAGGGTGTCAGCTGGTTGGTTTGGGAGGGTGTCAGCTGGTTGGTTTGGGAGGGTGTCAGCTGGTTGGTTTGGGAGGGTGTCAGCTGGTTGGTTTGGGAGGGTGTCAGCTGGTTGGTTTGGGAGGGTGTCAGCTGGTCGGTTTGGGAGGGTGTCAGCTGGTCGGTTTGGGAGGGTGTCAGCTGGTCGGTTTGGGAGGGTGTCAGCTGGTCGGTTTGGAAGGGTGTCAGCTGGTCGGTTTGGGAGGGTGTCAGCTGGTTGGTTTGGGAGGGTGTCAGCTGGTTGGTTTGGGAGGGTGTCAGCTGGTTGGTTTGGGAGGGTGTCAGCTGGTTGGTTTGGGAGGGTGTCAGCTGGTTGGTTTGGGAGGGTGTCAGCTGGTTGGTTTGGGAGGGTGTCAGCTGGTCGGTTTGGGACGGTGTCAGCTGGTCGGTTTGGGAGGGTGTCAGCTGGTCGGTTTGGAAGGGTGTCAGCTAGTCGGTTTGGGAGGGCGTTAACTCGCTCTGGCTCTCTGTGGCTCTCTTTCGCTGTTTCTACAGACTAAATAGATGGTGCTACTAGACTCGGGTGTCTGTCTGGGCAGGGGTAAAGGACTAGTGATACTAGACGGTGCTACTAGCCTCGTGTCTGTCTGGGGAGGGGTACAGGACTGGTGATACTAGACGGTGCTACTAGCCTCTGGTGTCTGTCTGGGGAGGGGTAAAGGACTGGTGATACTAGACGGTGCTACTAGCCTCCGGTGTCTGTCTGGGGAGGGGTAAAGGACTGGTGATACTAGACGGTGCTACTAGCCTCCGTGGTGTTTGTTTAGTCTGTTTGGGGAGGGGTAAAGGACTAGTGATACTAGACGGTGCTACTAGCCTCTGGTGTCTGTCTGGGGAGGGGTAAAGGACCGGTGATACTAGACGGTGCTACTAGCCTCCGTGGTGTTTGTTTCGTCTGTCTGGGGAGGGGTAAAGGACTAGTGATACTAGACGGTGCTACTAGCCTCCGGTGTCTGTCTGGGGAGGGGTAAAGGACTAGTGATACTAGACGGTGCTACTAGCCTCCGGTGTCTGTCTGGGGAGGGGTAAAGGACTAGTGATACTAGACGGTGCTACTAGCCTCTGGTGTCTGTCTGGGGAGGGGTAAATGACTGGTGATACTAGACGGTGCTACTAGCCTCCGTGGTGTTTGTTTAGTCTGTTTGGGGAGGGGTAAAGGACTAGTGATACTAGACGGTGCTACTAGCCTCCGGTGTCTGTCTGGGGAGGGGTAAAGGACTAGTGATACTAGACGGTGCTACTAGCCTCTGGTGTTTGTCTGGGGAGGGGTAAAGGACTGGTGATACTAGACGGTGCTACTAGCCTCTGGTGTCTGTCTGGGGAGGGGTAAAGGACTGGTGATACTAGACGGTGCTACTAGCCTCGTGTCTGTCTGGGGAGGGGTACAGGACTGGTGATACTAGACGGTGCTACTAGGCTCCGTGTTGTTTGTTTAGTCTGTCTGGGTAGGGGTAAAGGACTGGTGATACTAGACGGTGCTACTAGGCTCCGTGGTGTTTGTTTAGTCTGTCTGGGGAGGGGTAAAGGACTGGTGATACTAGACGGTGCTACTAGGCTCCGTGGTGTTTGTTTAGTCTGTCTGGGGAGGGGTAAATGAGTAGTGATACTTTTAGCAGCTATCCAATTATACTGAACCTCACCTTTGACCAGAGAGCATAACATGTAGCCAGAACAATGGACCTTTATTGGCAACCTTCAGATTCTGTTGTCCTTATGAATATTATGGTAATTATTATAATATCAATATTTGAATAGTATTTACCTCCAGGTGGATCTCTACAGATTCATATTAAGTTAGCTCTACAGTGGTCCCTCAATAATTCACATTAGAAATACCTTGGCAGTGGGCTAGTAGTTATCATTAGAAATAACTTCGCAGTAGTTGGCATAAGACACAGCTTGGCAGTAGTTGTAATTAGACACAGCTTGGCAGTAGTTGTCATTAGACACAGCTTGACAGTAGAATAGTAGTTGTCATTAGACACAGCTTGGAAGTAGTTGTCATTAGACACAGCTTGGCAGTAGAATAGTAGTTGTCATTAGACACAGCTTGGCAGTAGTTGTCATTAGACACAGCTTGACAGTAGAATAGTAGTTGTCATTAGACACAGCTTGGCAGTAGTTGTCATTAGACACAGCTTGGCAGTAGAATAGTAGTTGTCATTAGAAACAGCTTGGCAGTAGTTGTCATTAGACACAGCTTGGCAGTAGTTGTCATTAGAAACAGCTTGGCGGTAGAATAGTAGTTGTCATTAGACACAGCTTGGCAGTAGTTGTCATTAGAAACAGCTTGGCAGTAGTTGTCATTAGAAACAGCTTGGCAGTAGAATAGTAGTTGTCATTAGACACAGCTTGGCAGTAGTTGTCATTAGAAACAGCTTGGCAGTAGTTGTCATTAGAAACAGCTTGGCAGTCAGTAGTTGTCATTAGAAACAGCTCGGCAGTAGTTGTCATTAGACACAGCTTGGCAGTAGTTGTCATTAGACACAGCTTGGCAGTAGTTGTCATTAGAAACAGCTTGGCAGTAGAATAGTAGTTGTCATTAGACACAGCTTGGCAGTAGTTGTCATTAGACACAGCTTGGCAGTAGTTGTCATTAGACACAGCTTGGCAGTAGAATAGTAGTTGTCATTAGAAACAGCTTGGCAGTAGTTGTCATTAGACACAGCTTGGCAGTAGTTGTCATTAGACACAGCTTGGCAGTAGTTGTCATTAGAAACAGCTTGGCAGTAGTTGTCATTAGACACAGCTTGGCAGTAGTTGTCATTAGAAACAGCTTGGCAGTAGTTGTCATTAGACACAGCTTGGCAGTAGTTGTCATTAGACACAGCTTGGCAGTAGTTGTCATTAGAAACAGCTTGGCAGTAGTTGTCATTAGACACAGCTTGGCAGTAGTTGTCATTAGAAACAGCTCGGCAGTAGTTGTCATTAGAAACAGCTCTGCAGTAGTTGTCATTAGAAACAGCTCTGCAGTAGTTGTCATTAGAAACAGCTTGGCAGTAGTTGTCATTAGAAACAGCTTGGCAGTAGTTGTCATTAGACACAGCTCGGCAGTAGTTGTCATTAGAAACAGCTTGGCAGTAGTTGTCATTAGAAACAGCTCGGCAGTAGTTGTCATTAGAAACAGCTCTGCAGTAGTTGTCATTAGAAACAGCTCTGCAGTAGTTGTCATTAGAAACAGCTCTGCAGTAGTTGTCATTAGACACAGCTTGGCAGTAGTTGTCATTAGAAACAGCTCTGCAGTAGTTGTCATTAGAAACAGCTTGGCAGTAGTTGTCATTAGAAACAGCTTGGCAGTAGTTGTCATTAGAAACAGCTCTGCAGTAGTTGTCATTAGAAACAGCTCGGCAGTAGTTGTCATTAGACACAGCTCTGCAGTAGAATAGTAGTTGTCATTAGAAACAGCTCGGCAGTAGTTGTCATTAGAAACAGCTTGGCAGTAGTTGTCATTAGAAACAGCTCTGCAGTAGTTGTCATTAGAAACAGCTTGGCAGTAGTTGTCATTAGACACAGCTCTGCAGTAGTTGTCATTAGACACAGCTTGGCAGTAGTTGTCATTAGACACAGCTCTGCAGTAGTTGTCATTAGACACAGCTCTGCAGTAGTTGTCATTAGAAACAGCTCTGCAGTAGAATAGTAGTTGTCATTAGACACAGCTTGGCAGTAGTTGTCATTAGAAACAGCTCGGCAGTAGTTGTCATTAGAAACAGCTCTGCAGTAGTTGTCATTAGAAACAGCTCTGCAGTAGTTGTCATTAGACACAGCTTGGCAGTAGAATAGTAGTTGTCATTAGAAACAGCTTGGCAGTAGAATAGTAGTTGTCATTAGAAACAGCTCTGCAGTAGAATAGTAGTTGTCATTAGAAACAGTTCGGCAGTAGTTGTCATTAGAAACAGCTTGGCAGTAGAATAGTAGTTGTCATTAGAAACAGCTTGGCAGTAGTTGTCATTAGAAACAGCTTGGCAGTAGTTGTCATTAGAAACAGCTTGGCAGTAGTTGTCATTAGAAACAGCTCTTCAGTAGTTGTCATTAGAAACAGCTCTGCAGTAGTTGTCATTAGAAACAGCTTGGCAGTAGTTGTCATTAGAAACAGCTCTGCAGTAGAATAGTAGTTGTCATTAGAAACAGCTCTGCAGTAGAATAGTAGTTGTCATTAGAAACAGCTCGGCAGTAGTTGTCATTAGAAACAGCTTGGCAGTAGAATAGTAGTTGTCATTAGAAACAGCTTGGCAGTAGTTGTCATTAGAAACAGCTTGGCAGTAGTTGTCATTAGAAACAGCTTGGCAGTAGTTGTCATTAGAAACAGCTCTTCAGTAGTTGTCATTAGAAACAGCTCTGCAGTAGTTGTCATTAGAAACAGCTTGGCAGTAGTTGTCATTAGAAACAGCTCGGCAGTAGTTGTCATTAGAAACAGCTTGGCAGTAGTTGTCATTAGAAACAGCTTGGCAGTAGTTGTCATTAGAAACAGCTCTTCAGTAGTTGTCATTAGAAACAGCTCTGCAGTAGTTGTCATTAGAAACAGCTTGGCAGTAGTTGTCATTAGAAACAGCTCTGCAGTAGTTGTCATTAGAAACAGCTCTGCAGTAGTTGTCATTAGAAACAGCTTGGCAGTAGTTGTCATTAGAAACAGCTCTGCAGTATTTGTCATTAGAAACAGCTCTGCAGTAGTTGTCATTAGAAACAGCTCGGCAGTAGTTGTCATTAGAAACAGCTTGGCAGTAGTTGTCATTAGAAACAGCTCGGCAGTAGTTGTCATTAGAAACAGCTTGGCAGTAGTTGTCATTAGAAACAGCTCTGCAGTAGAATAGTAGTTGTCATTAGAAACAGCTTGGCAGTAGTTGTCATTAGAAACAGCTTGGCAGTAGTTGTCATTAGAAACAGCTCGGCAGTAGTTGTCATTAGAAACAGCTTGGCAGTAGTTGTCATTAGAAACAGTTCTGCAGTAGAATAGTAGTTGTCATTAGAAACAGCTTGGCAGTAGTTGTCATTAGAAACAGCTTGGCAGTAGTTGTCATTAGAAACAGCTCGGCAGTAGTTGTCATTAGAAACAGCTTGGCAGTAGTTGTCATTAGAAACAGCTCTGCAGACGAATAGTAGTTGTCATTAGAAACAGCTTGGCAGTAGTTGTCATTAGAAACAGCTCGGCAGTAGTTGTCATTAGAAACAGCTTGGCAGTAGTTGTCATTAGAAACAGCTTGGCAGTAGAATAGTAGTTGTCATTAGAAACAGCTTGGCAGTAGTTGTCATTAGAAACAGCTTGGCAGTAGTTGTCATTAGAAACAGCTTGGCAGTAGTTGTCATTAGAAACAGCTCTTCAGTAGTTGTCATTAGAAACAGCTCTGCAGTAGTTGTCATTAGAAACAGCTTGGCAGTAGTTGTCATTAGAAACAGCTCTGCAGTAGTTGTCATTAGACACAGCTTGGCAGTAGAATAGTAGTTGTCATTAGAAACAGCTCTGCAGTAGTTGTCATTAGAAACAGCTTGGCAGTAGTTGTCATTAGAAACAGCTCTGCAGTAGTTGTCATTAGAAACAGCTCTGCAGTAGTTGTCATTAGAAACAGCTCGGCAGTAGTTGTCATTAGAAACAGCTTGGCAGTAGTTGTCATTAGAAACAGCTCGGCAGTAGTTGTCATTAGAAACAGCTTGGCAGTAGTTGTCATTAGAAACAGCTTGGCAGTAGTTGTCATTAGAAACAGCTTGGCAGTAGTTGTCATTAGAAACAGCTCTTCAGTAGTTGTCATTAGAAACAGCTCTGCAGTAGTTGTCATTAGAAACAGCTTGGCAGTAGTTGTCATTAGAAACAGCTCTGCAGTAGTTGTCATTAGACACAGCTTGGCAGTAGAATAGTAGTTGTCATTAGAAACAGCTCTGCAGTAGTTGTCATTAGAAACAGCTTGGCAGTAGTTGTCATTAGAAACAGCTCTGCAGTAGTTGTCATTAGAAACAGCTCTGCAGTAGTTGTCATTAGAAACAGCTCGGCAGTAGTTGTCATTAGAAACAGCTTGGCAGTAGTTGTCTTTAGAAACAGCTCGGCAGTAGTTGTCATTAGAAACAGCTTGGCAGTAGTTGTCATTAGAAACAGCTCTGCAGTAGAATAGTAGTTGTCATTAGAAACAGCTCTGCAGTAGAATAGTAGTTGTCATTAGAAACAGCTCGGCAGTAGTTGTCATTAGACACAGCTTGGCAGTAGTTGTCATTAGAAACAGCTTGGCAGTAGTTGTCATTAGAAACAGCTCGGCAGTGGAATAGTAGTTGTCATTAGAAACAGCTCGGCAGTAGTTGTCATTAGACACAGCTTGGCAGTAGTTGTCATTAGAAACAGCTTGGCAGTAGAATAGTAGTTGTCATTAGAAACAGCTCGGCAGTAGTTGTCATTAGAAACAGCTCGGCAGTAGTTGTCATTAGAAACAGCTCGGCAGTAGTTGTCATTAGACACAGCTTGGCAGTAGAATAGTAGTTGTCATTAGACACAGCTCGGCAGTAGTTGTCATTAGAAACAGCTCTGCAGTAGAATAGTAGTTGTCATTAGAAACAGCTTGGCAGTAGTTGTCATTAGAAACAGCTTGGCAGTAGTTGTCATTAGACATAGCTTGGCAGTAGTTGTCATTAGAAACAGCTTGGCAGTAGTTGTCATTAGAAACAGCTCGGCAGTAGTTGTCATTAGAAACAGCTTGGCAGTAGTTGTCATTAGACACAGCTCTGCAGTAGTTGTCATTAGAAACAGCTCTGCAGTAGTTGTCATTAGACACAGCTCGGCAGTAGTTGTCATTAGACACAGCTTGGCAGTAGTTGTCATTAGAAACAGCTTGGCAGTAGTTGTCATTAGACACAGCTCGGCAGTAGTTGTCATTAGACACAGCTCGGCAGTAGTTGTCATTAGAAACAGCTCTGCAGTAGTTGTCATTAGACACAGCTCGGCAGTAGTTGTCATTAGACACAGCTTGGCAGTAGTTGTCATTAGACACAGCTTGGCAGTAGTTGTCATTAGAAACAGCTCTGCAGTAGTTGTCATTAGACACAGCTTGGCAGTAGTTGTCATTAGACACAGCTCTGCAGTAGTTGTCATTAGACACAGCTCTGCAGTAGTTGTCATTAGACACAGCTTGGCAGTAGTTGTCATTAGACACAGCTTGGCAGTAGTTGTCATTAGACACAGCTTGGCAGTAGTTGTCATTAGACACAGCTCTGCAGTAGTTGTCATTAGAAACAGCTCTGCAGTAGTTGTCATTAGAAACAGCTCTGCAGTAGTTGTCATTAGAAACAGCTTTGCAGTAGTTGTCATTAGAAACAGCTCTGCAGTAGTTGTCATTAGACACAGCTCGGCAGTAGTTGTCATTAGACACAGCTTGGCAGTAGTTGTCATTAGACACAGCTTGGCAGTAGTTGTCATTAGACACAGCTTGGCAGTAGTTGTCATTAGACACAGCTCTGCAGTAGTTGTCATTAGAAACAGCTCTGCAGTAGTTGTCATTAGACACAGCTTGGCAGTAGTTGTCATTAGAAACAGCTCGGCAGTAGAATAGTAGTTGTCATTAGACACAGCTCGGCAGTAGTTGTCATTAGACACAGCTTGGCAGTAGTTGTCATTAGACACAGCTTGGCAGTAGTTGTCATTAGACACAGCTCTTCAGTAGTTGTCATTAGAAACAGCTCTGCAGTAGTTGTCATTAGAAACAGCTTGGCAGTAGTTGTCATTAGAAACAGCTCGGCAGTAGTTGTCATTAGAAACAGCTTGGCAGTAGTTGTCATTAGAAACAGCTTGGCAGTAGTTGTCATTAGAAACAGCTCTTCAGTAGTTGTCATTAGAAACAGCTCTGCAGTAGTTGTCATTAGAAACAGCTTGGCAGTAGTTGTCATTAGAAACAGCTCTGCAGTAGTTGTCATTAGAAACAGCTCTGCAGTAGTTGTCATTAGAAACAGCTTGGCAGTAGTTGTCATTAGAAACAGCTCTGCAGTATTTGTCATTAGAAACAGCTCTGCAGTAGTTGTCATTAGAAACAGCTCGGCAGTAGTTGTCATTAGAAACAGCTTGGCAGTAGTTGTCATTAGAAACAGCTCGGCAGTAGTTGTCATTAGAAACAGCTTGGCAGTAGTTGTCATTAGAAACAGCTCTGCAGTAGAATAGTAGTTGTCATTAGAAACAGCTTGGCAGTAGTTGTCATTAGAAACAGCTTGGCAGTAGTTGTCATTAGAAACAGCTCGGCAGTATCAATCAAATTTCAATCAAATTTATTTTATATAGCCCTTCGTACATCAGCTGATATCTCAAAGTGCTGTACAGAAACCCAGCCTAAAACCCCAAACAGCAAGCAATGCAGGTGAAGAATCACGGTGGCTAGGAAAAACTCCCTAGAAAGGCCAAAACCTAGGAAGAAACCTAGAGAGGAACCAGGCTATGTGGGGTGGCCAGTCCTCTTCTGGCTGTGCCGGGTGGAGATTATAACAAAACATGGTCAAGATGTTCAAATGTTCATAAATGACCAGCATGGTCGAATAATAATAAGGCAGAATAGTTGAAACTGGAGCAGCAGCACAGTCAGGTGGACTGGGGACAGCAAGGAGTCATCATGTCAGGTATTCCTGGGGCATGGTCCTAGGGCTCAGGTCCTCCGAGAGAGAGAAAGAAAGAGAGAATTAGAGAGAGCATATGTGGGATGGCCAGTCCTCTTCTGGCTGTGCCGGGTGGAGATTATAACAGAACATGGCCAAGATGTTCAAATGTTCATAAATGATCAGCATGGTCGAATAATAATAAGGCAGAACAGTTGAAACTGGAGCAGCAGCACAGCCAGGTGGACTGGGGACAGCAAGGAGTCATCATGTCAGGTAGTCCTGGGGCATGGTCCTAGGGCTCAGGTCCTCCGAGAGAGAGAAAGAGAGAAGGAGAGAATTAGAGAACGCACACTTAGATTCACACAGGACACCGAATAGGACAGGAGAAGTACTCCAGATATAACAAACTGACCCTAGCCCCCCGACACATAAACTACTGCAGCATAAATACTGGAGGCTGAGACAGGAGGGGTCAGGAGACACTGTGGCCCACTCCGAGGACACCCCCGGACAGGGCCAAACAGGAAGGATATAACCCCACCCACTTTGCCAAAGCACAGCCCCCACACCACTAGAGGGATATCTTCAACCACCAACATACCATCCTGAGACAAGGCTGAGTATAGCCCACAAAGACCTCCGCCACGGCATAACTTAAGGGGGGGGGGGGGGGCGCCAACCCAGACAGGATGACCACATCAGTGACTCAACCCACTCAGGTGACGCACCCCCTCCAGGGACGGCATGAGAGAGCCCCAGTAAAGCCAGTGACTCAGCCCCTGTAATAGGGTTAGAGGCAGAGAATCCCAGTGGAAAGAGGGGAACCGGCCAGGCAGAGACAGCAAGGGTGGTTCGTTGCTCCAGAGCCTTTCCGTTCACCCTCCCACTCCTGGGCCAGACTACACTCAATCATATGACCCACTGAAGAGATGAGTCTTCAGTAGAGACTTAAAGGTTGAGACCGAGTTTGCGTCTCTGACATGGGTAGGCAGACCGTTCCATAAAAATGGAGCTCTATAGGAGAAAGCCCTGCCTCCAGCTGTTTGCTTAAAAATTCTAGGGACAATTAGGAGGCCTGCGTCTTGTGACCGTAGCGTACGTGTAGGTATGTACGGCAGGACCAAATCAGAGAGATAGATAGGAGCAAGCCCATGTAATGCTTTGTAGGTTAGCAGTAAAACCTTGAAATCAGCCCTTGCTTTGACAGGAAGCCAGTGTAGAGAGGCTAGCACTGGAGTAATATGATCAAATTTTTTGGTTCTAGTCAGGATTCTAGCAGCCGTATTTAGCACTAACTGAAGTTTATTTAGTGCTTTATCCGGGTAGCCGGAAAGTAGAGCATTGCAGTAGTCTAACCTGGAAGTGACAAAAGCATGGATTAATTTTTCTGCATCATTTTTGGACAGAAAGTTCCTGATTTTTGCAATGTTACGTAGATGGAAAAAAGCTGTCCTTGAAATGGCAAATGACAACTACTATTCTACTGCCGAGCTGTTTCTAATGACAACTACTGCCAAGCTGTGTCTAATGACAACTACTGCCAAGCTGTGTCTAATGACAACTACTGCCGAGCTGTGTCTAATGACAACTACTATTCTACTGCCGAGCTGTTTCTAATGACAACTACTGCCAAGCTGTGTCTAATGACAACTACTGCAGAGCTGTTTCTAATGACAACTGCTGCAGAGCTGTTTCTAATGACAACTACTGCCGAGCTGTGTCTAATGACAACTACTGCAGAGCTGTTTCTAATGACAACTACTGCCGAGCTGTGTCTAATGACAACTACTGCAGAGCTGTGTCTAATGACAACTACTGCCGAGCTGTTTCTAATGACAACTACTGCCGAGCTGTTTCTAATGACAACTACTGCAGAGCTGTTTCTAATGACAACTACTGCCAAGCTGTGTCTAATGACAACTACTGCAGAGCTGTTTCTAATGATAACTACTGCAGAGCTGTTTCTAATGACAACTACTGCAGAGCTGTTTCTAATGACAACTACTGCCAAGCTGTGTCTAATGACAACTACTGCAGAGCTGTTTCTAATGACAACTACTGCAGAGCTGTGTCTAATGACAACTACTGCCGAGCTGTGTCTAATGACAACTACTATTCTACTGCCAAGCTGTTTCTAATGACAACTACTGCCAAGCTGTGTCTAATGACAACTACTGCCAAGCTGTGTCTAATGACAACTACTGCCGAGCTGTGTCTAATGACAACTACTATTCTACTGCCGAGCTGTTTCTAATGACAACTACTGCCAAGCTGTGTCTAATGACAACTACTGCAGAGCTGTGTCTAATGACAACTACTGCCAAGCTGTGTCTAATGACAACTACTGCCAAGCTGTGTCTAATGACAACTACTGCCGAGCTGTGTCTAATGACAACTACTATTCTACTGCCGAGCTGTTTCTAATGACAACTACTGCCAAGCTGTGTCTAATGACAACTACTGCAGAGCTGTTTCTAATGACAACTACTGCAGAGCTGTGTCTAATGACAACTACTGCCAAGCTGTGTCTAATGACAACTACTGCCAAGCTGTGTCTAATGACAACTAATGCCAAGCTGTGTCTAATGACAACTACTGCCGAGCTGTGTCTAATGACAACTACTGCAGAGCTGTTTCTAATGACAACTACTGCAAAGCTGTTTCTAATGACAACTACTGCAGAGCTGTTTCTAATGACAACTACTGCAGAGCTGTTTCTAATGACAACTACTGCAGAGCTGTGTCTAATGACAACTACTGCCAAGCTGTGTCTAATGACAACTACTGCCAAGCTGTGTCTAATGACAACTACTGCCAAGCTGTGTCTAATGACAACTACTGCAGAGCTGTGTCTAATGACAACTACTGCAGAGCTGTGTCTAATGACAACTACTGCCAAGCTGTGTCTAATGACAACTACTGCAGAGCTGTTTCTAATGACAACTACTGCCAAGCTGTGTCTAATGACAACTACTGCCAAGCTGTGTCTAATGACAACTACTGCCGAGCTGTGTCTAATGACAACTACTGCAGAGCTGTTTCTAATGACAACTACTGCCGAGCTGTGTCTAATGACAACTACTGCCGAGCTGTGTCTAATGACAACTACTGCCAAGCTGTTTCTAATGACAACTACTGCCAAGCTGTGTCTAATGACAACTACTGCCGAGCTGTGTCTAATGACAACTACTGCAGAGCTGTTTCTAATGACAACTACTGCAGAGCTGTGTCTAATGACAACTACTGCCAAGCTGTTTCTAATGACAACTACTGCCGAGCTGTTTCTAATGACAACTACTGCCAAGCTGTTTCTAATGACAACTACTGCCAAGCTGTGTCTAATGACAACTACTGCCGAGCTGTGTCTAATGACAACTACTATTCTACTGCCAAGCTGTGTCTAATGACAACTACTGCCGAGCTGTTTCTAATGACAACTACTGCCGAGCTGTTTCTAATGACAACTACTGCCGAGCTGTTTCTAATGACAACTACTATTCTACTGCCAAGCTGTTTCTAATGACAACTACTATTCTACTGCAGAGCTGTTTCTAATGACAACTACTATTCTACTGCAGAGCTGTTTCTAATGACAACTACTGCCAAGCTGTTTCTAATGACAACTACTGCCGAGCTGTTTCTAATGACAACTACTGCCAAGCTGTTTCTAATGACAACTACTGCCGAGCTGTTTCTAATGACAACTACTGCAGAGCTGTTTCTAATGACAACTACTGCAGAGCTGTTTCTAATGACAACTACTGCCAAGCTGTTTCTAATGACAACTACTATTCTACTGCCAAGCTGTTTCTAATGACAACTACTGCCAAGCTGTGTCTAATGACAACTACTGCAGAGCTGTTTCTAATGACAACTACTATTCTACTGCCAAGCTGTGTCTAATGACAACTACTGCAGAGCTGTTTCTAATGACAACTACTGCCAAGCTGTTTCTAATGACAACTACTGCAGAGCTGTTTCTAATGACAACTACTGCCAAGCTGTTTCTAATGACAACTACTGCCGAGCTGTTTCTAATGACAACTACTGCAGAGCTGTTTCTAATGACAACTACTGCAGAGCTGTTTCTAATGACAACTACTGCAGAGCTGTTTCTAATGACAACTACTATTCTACTGCCAAGCTGTGTCTAATGACAACTACTGCAGAGCTGTTTCTAATGACAACTACTGCCAAGCTGTTTCTAATGACAACTACTGCAGAGCTGTTTCTAATGACAACTACTGAAGAGCTGTTTCTAATGACAACTACTGCCAAGCTGTTTCTAATGACAACTACTGCCAAGCTGTTTCTAATGACAACTACTTCCAAGCTGTTTCTAATGACAACTACTGCCGAGCTGTTTCTAATGACAACTACTGCCAAGCTGTTTCTAATGACAACTACTGCCGAGCTGTTTCTAATGACAACTACTGCAGAGCTGTTTCTAATGACAACTACTGCAGAGCTGTTTCTAATGACAACTACTGCCAAGCTGTTTCTAATGACAACTACTGCAGAGCTGTTTCTAATGACAACTACTATTCTACTGCCAAGCTGTGTCTAATGACAACTACTGCAGAGCTGTTTCTAATGACAACTACTGCCAAGCTGTTTCTAATGACAACTACTGCAGAGCTGTTTCTAATGACAACTACTGAAGAGCTGTTTCTAATGACAACTACTGCCAAGCTGTTTCTAATGACAACTACTGCCAAGCTGTTTCTAATGACAACTACTGCCAAGCTGTTTCTAATGACAACTACTATTCTACTGCCAAGCTGTTTCTAATGACAACTACTGCCAAGCTGTTTCTAATGACAACTACTGCCGAGCTGTTTCTAATGACAACTACTGCCAAGCTGTTTCTAATGACAACTACTATTCTACTGCAGAGCTGTTTCTAATGACAACTACTGCCAAGCTGTTTCTAATGACAACTACTGCCGAGCTGTTTCTAATGACAACTACTGCCAAGCTGTTTCTAATGACAACTACTATTCTACTGCAGAACTGTTTCTAATGACAACTACTGCCAAGCTGTTTCTAATGACAACACAGCTTGGCAGTAGTTGTCATTAGACACAGTTTGGCAGTAGTTGTCATTAGACACAGCTTGGCAGTAGTTGTCATTAGACACAGCTCTGCAGTAGTTGTCATTAGAAACAGCTCTGCAGTAGTTGTCATTAGAAACAGCTTGGCAGTAGTTGTCATTAGACACAGCTTGGCAGTAGTTGTCATTAGAAACAGCTTGGCAGTAGAATAGTAGTTGTCATTAGAAACAGCTCGGCAGTAGAATAGTAGTTGTCATTAGAAACAGCTCGGCAGTAGTTGTCATTAGAAACAGCTCGGCAGTAGTTGTCATTAGAAACAGCTCGGCAGTAGAATAGTAGTTGTCATTAGAAACAGCTCGGCAGTAGTTGTCATTAGAAACAGCTTGGCAGTAGAATAGTAGTTGTCATTAGAAACAGCTCGGCAGTAGTTGTCATTAGAAACAGCTCGGCAGTAGTTGTCATTAGAAACAGCTCGGCAGTAGTTGTCATTAGACACAGCTCTGCAGTAGTTGTCATTAGACACAGCTCGGCAGTAGTTGTCATTAGAAACAGCTTGGCAGTAGTTGTCATTAGACACAGCTCTGCAGTAGTTGTCATTAGAAACAGCTTGGCAGTAGTTGTCATTAGAAACAGCTTGGCAGTAGTTGTCATTAGAAACAGCTCGGCAGTAGTTGTCATTAGACACAGCTCTGCAGTAGTTGTCATTAGAAACAGCTTGGCAGTGGTTGTCATTAGACACAGCTCTGCAGTAGTTGTCATTAGACACAGCTTGGCAGTAGTTGTCATTAGAAACAGCTCGGCAGTAGTTGTCATTAGACACAGCTTGGCAGTAGTTGTCATTAGAAACAGCTCGGCAGTAGTTGTCATTAGAAACAGCTCTGCAGTAGTTGTCATTAGACACAGCTTGGCAGTAGTTGTCATTAGAAACAGCTCGGCAGTAGTTGTCATTAGAAACAGCTTGGCAGTAGTTGTCATTAGACACAGCTTGGCAGTAGTTGTCATTAGAAACAGCTCGGCAGTAGTTGTCATTAGACACAGCTTGGCAGTAGTTGTCATTAGAAACAGCTCGGCAGTAGTTGTCATTAGAAACAGCTTGGCAGTAGTTGTCATTAGACACAGCTTGGCAGTAGTTGTCATTAGAAACAGCTCGGCAGTAGTTGTCATTAGAAACAGCTTGGCAGTAGAATAGTAGTCGTCATTAGACACAGCTCTGCAGTAGTTGTCATTAGAAACAGCTCTGCAGTAGTTGTCATTAGAAACAGCTCTGCAGTAGTTGTCATTAGAAACAGCTTGGCAGTAGTTGTCATTAGACACAGCTCTGCAGTAGTTGTCATTAGACACAGCTTGGCAGTAGTTGTCATTAGAAACAGCTTGGCAGTAGAATAGTAGTTGTCATTAGAAACAGCTCGGCAGTAGTTGTCATTAGAAACAGCTCGGCAGTAGTTGTCATTAGAAACAGCTCGGCAGTAGAATAGTAGTTGTCATTAGAAACAGCTCGGCAGTAGTTGTCATTAGAAACAGCTCGGCAGTAGTTGTCATTAGACACAGCTCTGCAGTAGTTGTCATTAGACACAGCTCGGCAGTAGTTGTCATTAGAAACAGCTTGGCAGTAGTTGTCATTAGACACAGCTCTGCAGTAGTTGTCATTAGAAACAGCTTGGCAGTAGTTGTCATTAGAAACAGCTTGGCAGTAGTTGTCATTAGAAACAGCTCGGCAGTAGTTGTCATTAGACACAGCTCTGCAGTAGTTGTCATTAGAAACAGCTTGGCAGTAGTTGTCATTAGACACAGCTCTGCAGTAGTTGTCATTAGACACAGCTTGGCAGTAGTTGTCATTAGAAACAGCTCGGCAGTAGTTGTCATTAGACACAGCTTGGCAGTAGTTGTCATTAGAAACAGCTCGGCAGTAGTTGTCATTAGAAACAGCTCTGCAGTAGTTGTCATTAGACACAGCTTGGCAGTAGTTGTCATTAGAAACAGCTCGGCAGTAGTTGTCATTAGAAACAGCTTGGCAGTAGTTGTCATTAGACACAGCTTGGCAGTAGTTGTCATTAGAAACAGCTCGGCAGTAGTTGTCATTAGACACAGCTTGGCAGTAGTTGTCATTAGAAACAGCTCGGCAGTAGTTGTCATTAGAAACAGCTTGGCAGTAGTTGTCATTAGACACAGCTTGGCAGTAGTTGTCATTAGAAACAGCTCGGCAGTAGTTGTCATTAGAAACAGCTTGGCAGTAGAATAGTAGTTGTCATTAGACACAGCTCTGCAGTAGTTGTCATTAGAAACAGCTTGGCAGTAGAATAGTAGTTGTCATTAGACACAGCTTGGCAGTAGAATAGTAGTTGTCATTAGACACAGCTCTGCAGTAGTTGTCATTAGAAACAGCTTGGCAGTAGAATAGTAGTTGTCATTAGAAACAGCTTGGCAGTAGAATAGTAGTTGTCATTAGACACAGCTTGGCAGTAGAATAGTAGTTGTCATTAGACACAGCTTGGCAGTAGAATAGTAGTTGTCATTAGACACAGCTCTGCAGTAGTTGTCATTAGAAACAGATTGGCAGTAGAATAGTAGTTGTCATTAGACACAGCTTGGCAGTAGAATAGTAGTTGTCATTAGACACAGCTTGGCAGTAGAATAGTAGTTGTCATTAGACACAGCTCTGCAGTAGTTGTCATTAGAAACAGCTTGGCAGTAGAATAGTAGTTGTCATTAGACACAGCTTGGCAGTAGAATAGTAGTTGTCATTAGACACAGCTTGGCAGTAGTTGTCATTAGACACAGCTTGGCAGTAGTTGTCATTAGACACAGCTCGGCAGTAGTTGTCATTAGAAACAGCTCTGCAGTAGTTGTCATTAGAAACAGCTCTGCAGTAGTTGTCATTAGACACAGCTCTGCAGTAGTTGTCATTAGAAACAGCTCTGCAGTAGAATAGTAGTTGTCATTAGAAACAGCTCTGCAGTAGTTGTCATTAGACACAGCTCTGCAGTAGTTGTCATTAGAAACAGCTCTGCAGTAGTTGTCATTAGAAACAGCTCTGCAGTAGTTGTCATTAGACACAGCTCTGCAGTAGTTGTCATTAGAAACAGCTCTGCAGTAGTTGTCATTAGAAACAGCTCTGCAGTAGTTGTCATTAGAAACAGCTCTTCAGTAGTTGTCATTAGAAACAGCTCGGCAGTAGTTGTCATTAGAAACAGCTCTGCAGTAGTTGTCATTAGACACAGCTTGGCAGTAGTTGTCATTAGACACAGCTTGGCAGTAGTTGTCATTAGACACAGCTTGGCAGTAGTTGTCATTAGAAACAGCTCTGCAGTAGTTGTCATTAGAAACAGCTCTGCAGTAGTTGTCATTAGAAACAGCTCTGCAGTAGTTGTCATTAGACACAGCTTGGCAGTAGTTGTCATTAGAAACAGCTCTTCAGTAGAATAGTAGTTGTCATTAGAAACAGCTCTGCAGTAGTTGTCATTAGAAACAGCTCTGCAGTAGTTGTCATTAGACACAGCTTGGCAGTAGTTGTCATTAGAAACAGCTCTTCAGTAGAATAGTAGTTGTCATTAGACACAGCTCTGCAGTAGTTGTCATTAGAAACAGCTCTTCAGTAGAATAGTAGTTGTCATTAGACACAGCTCTGCAGTAGAATAGTAGTTGTCATTAGAAACAGCTCGGCAGTAGTTGTCATTAGAAACAGCTCGGCAGTAGTTGTCATTAGAAACAGCTCGGCAGTAGTTGTCATTAGACACAGCTCTGCAGTAGTTGTCATTAGACACAGCTCGGCAGTAGTTGTCATTAGAAACAGCTTGGCAGTAGTTGTCATTAGACACAGCTCTGCAGTAGTTGTCATTAGAAACAGCTTGGCAGTAGTTGTCATTAGAAACAGCTTGGCAGTAGTTGTCATTAGAAACAGCTCGGCAGTAGTTGTCATTAGACACAGCTCTGCAGTAGTTGTCATTAGAAACAGCTTGGCAGTAGTTGTCATTAGACACAGCTCTGCAGTAGTTGTCATTAGACACAGCTTGGCAGTAGTTGTCATTAGAAACAGCTCGGCAGTAGTTGTCATTAGACACAGCTTGGCAGTAGTTGTCATTAGAAACAGCTCGGCAGTAGTTGTCATTAGAAACAGCTCTGCAGTAGTTGTCATTAGACACAGCTTGGCAGTAGTTGTCATTAGAAACAGCTCGGCAGTAGTTGTCATTAGAAACAGCTTGGCAGTAGTTGTCATTAGACACAGCTTGGCAGTAGTTGTCATTAGAAACAGCTCGGCAGTAGTTGTCATTAGACACAGCTTGGCAGTAGTTGTCATTAGAAACAGCTCGGCAGTAGTTGTCATTAGAAACAGCTTGGCAGTAGTTGTCATTAGACACAGCTTGGCAGTAGTTGTCATTAGAAACAGCTCGGCAGTAGTTGTCATTAGAAACAGCTTGGCAGTAGAATAGTAGTTGTCATTAGACACAGCTCTGCAGTAGTTGTCATTAGAAACAGCTTGGCAGTAGAATAGTAGTTGTCATTAGACACAGCTTGGCAGTAGAATAGTAGTTGTCATTAGACACAGCTCTGCAGTAGTTGTCATTAGAAACAGCTTGGCAGTAGAATAGTAGTTGTCATTAGAAACAGCTTGGCAGTAGAATAGTAGTTGTCATTAGACACAGCTTGGCAGTAGAATAGTAGTTGTCATTAGACACAGCTTGGCAGTAGAATAGTAGTTGTCATTAGACACAGCTCTGCAGTAGTTGTCATTAGAAACAGCTTGGCAGTAGAATAGTAGTTGTCATTAGACACAGCTTGGCAGTAGAATAGTAGTTGTCATTAGACACAGCTTGGCAGTAGAATAGTAGTTGTCATTAGACACAGCTCTGCAGTAGTTGTCATTAGAAACAGCTTGGCAGTAGAATAGTAGTTGTCATTAGACACAGCTTGGCAGTAGAATAGTAGTTGTCATTAGACACAGCTTGGCAGTAGTTGTCATTAGACACAGCTTGGCAGTAGTTGTCATTAGACACAGCTCGGCAGTAGTTGTCATTAGAAACAGCTCAGCAGTAGTTGTCATTAGAAACAGCTCTGCAGTAGTTGTCATTAGACACAGCTCTGCAGTAGTTGTCATTAGAAACAGCTCTGCAGTAGAATAGTAGTTGTCATTAGAAACAGCTCTGCAGTAGTTGTCATTAGACACAGCTCTGCAGTAGTTGTCATTAGAAACAGCTCTGCAGTAGTTGTCATTAGAAACAGCTCTGCAGTAGTTGTCATTAGACACAGCTCTGCAGTAGTTGTCATTAGAAACAGCTCTGCAGTAGTTGTCATTAGAAACAGCTCTGCAGTAGTTGTCATTAGAAACAGCTCTTCAGTAGTTGTCATTAGAAACAGCTCGGCAGTAGTTGTCATTAGAAACAGCTCTGCAGTAGTTGTCATTAGACACAGCTTGGCAGTAGTTGTCATTAGACACAGCTTGGCAGTAGTTGTCATTAGACACAGCTTGGCAGTAGTTGTCATTAGAAACAGCTCTGCAGTAGTTGTCATTAGAAACAGCTCTGCAGTAGTTGTCATTAGAAACAGCTCTGCAGTAGTTGTCATTAGACACAGCTTGGCAGTAGTTGTCATTAGAAACAGCTCTTCAGTAGAATAGTAGTTGTCATTAGAAACAGCTCTGCAGTAGTTGTCATTAGAAACAGCTCTGCAGTAGTTGTCATTAGACACAGCTTGGCAGTAGTTGTCATTAGAAACAGCTCTTCAGTAGAATAGTAGTTGTCATTAGAAACAGCTCGGCAGTAGTTGTCATTAGACACAGCTCTGCAGTAGTTGTCATTAGAAACAGCTTGGCAGTAGTTGTCATTAGACACAGCTCTGCAGTAGTTGTCATTAGACACAGCTTGGCAGTAGTTGTCATTAGAAACAGCTCGGCAGTAGTTGTCATTAGACACAGCTTGGCAGTAGTTGTCATTAGAAACAGCTCGGCAGTAGTTGTCATTAGAAACAGCTCTGCAGTAGTTGTCATTAGACACAGCTTGGCAGTAGTTGTCATTAGAAACAGCTCGGCAGTAGTTGTCATTAGAAACAGCTTGGCAGTAGTTGTCATTAGACACAGCTTGGCAGTAGTTGTCATTAGAAACAGCTCGGCAGTAGTTGTCATTAGACACAGCTTGGCAGTAGTTGTCATTAGAAACAGCTCGGCAGTAGTTGTCATTAGAAACAGCTTGGCAGTAGTTGTCATTAGACACAGCTTGGCAGTAGTTGTCATTAGAAACAGCTCGGCAGTAGTTGTCATTAGAAACAGCTTGGCAGTAGAATAGTAGTTGTCATTAGACACAGCTCTGCAGTAGTTGTCATTAGAAACAGCTTGGCAGTAGAATAGTAGTTGTCATTAGACACAGCTTGGCAGTAGAATAGTAGTTGTCATTAGACACAGCTCTGCAGTAGTTGTCATTAGAAACAGCTTGGCAGTAGAATAGTAGTTGTCATTAGAAACAGCTTGGCAGTAGAATAGTAGTTGTCATTAGACACAGCTTGGCAGTAGAATAGTAGTTGTCATTAGACACAGCTTGGCAGTAGAATAGTAGTTGTCATTAGACACAGCTCTGCAGTAGTTGTCATTAGAAACAGCTTGGCAGTAGAATAGTAGTTGTCATTAGACACAGCTTGGCAGTAGAATAGTAGTTGTCATTAGACACAGCTTGGCAGTAGAATAGTAGTTGTCATTAGACACAGCTCTGCAGTAGTTGTCATTAGAAACAGCTTGGCAGTAGAATAGTAGTTGTCATTAGACACAGCTTGGCAGTAGAATAGTAGTTGTCATTAGACACAGCTTGGCAGTAGTTGTCATTAGACACAGCTTGGCAGTAGTTGTCATTAGACACAGCTCGGCAGTAGTTGTCATTAGAAACAGCTCTGCAGTAGTTGTCATTAGAAACAGCTCTGCAGTAGTTGTCATTAGACACAGCTCTGCAGTAGTTGTCATTAGAAACAGCTCTGCAGTAGAATAGTAGTTGTCATTAGAAACAGCTCTGCAGTAGTTGTCATTAGACACAGCTCTGCAGTAGTTGTCATTAGAAACAGCTCTGCAGTAGTTGTCATTAGAAACAGCTCTGCAGTAGTTGTCATTAGACACAGCTCTGCAGTAGTTGTCATTAGAAACAGCTCTGCAGTAGTTGTCATTAGAAACAGCTCTGCAGTAGTTGTCATTAGAAACAGCTCTTCAGTAGTTGTCATTAGAAACAGCTCGGCAGTAGTTGTCATTAGAAACAGCTCTGCAGTAGTTGTCATTAGACACAGCTTGGCAGTAGTTGTCATTAGACACAGCTTGGCAGTAGTTGTCATTAGACACAGCTTGGCAGTAGTTGTCATTAGAAACAGCTCTGCAGTAGTTGTCATTAGAAACAGCTCTGCAGTAGTTGTCATTAGAAACAGCTCTGCAGTAGTTGTCATTAGACACAGCTTGGCAGTAGTTGTCATTAGAAACAGCTCTTCAGTAGAATAGTAGTTGTCATTAGAAACAGCTCTGCAGTAGTTGTCATTAGAAACAGCTCTGCAGTAGTTGTCATTAGACACAGCTTGGCAGTAGTTGTCATTAGAAACAGCTCTTCAGTAGAATAGTAGTTGTCATTAGACACAGCTCTGCAGTAGTTGTCATTAGAAACAGCTCTTCAGTAGAATAGTAGTTGTCATTAGACACAGCTCTGCAGTAGAATAGTAGTTGTCATTAGAAACAGCTCTGCAGTAGTTGTCATTAGACACAGCTTGGCAGTAGTTGTCATTAGAAACAGCTCGGCAGTAGTTGTCATTAGAAACAGCTCTGCAGTAGTTGTCATTAGAAACAGCTCTGCAGTAGTTGTCATTAGAAACAGCTCTGCAGTAGTTGTCATTAGAAACAGCTCTGCAGTAGTTGTCATTAGAAACAGCTCTGCAGTAGTTGTCATTAGAAACAGCTCGGCAGTAGTTGTCATTAGAAACAGCTCTGCAGTTGGCTCTTAAAGTAAAGATTGTTATCTGTAGCTGACTGTCTGGTCTCCTCCGTCTCTCTGGTGTTGTCACATCACCATGTCTAGACGGATGCCCTTTATCCTCCTTTCCCTGGGCAGTACCCTGCTCCGCAGCATTATTTGGTGTGTTTGTGTTGGGTGGAGGGGGTGTGGGTACAGCCTGTGCCATCCCCCAGGCTTCATGACAGCAGCAGTGCTACTCTGACTGTGTGTGTGTGACAGTATTGGTGTTGTGGAAGAGCCTGTTCCTGCCATCCCACTGCCTTGTCTGGTCCCCTGGCCCAGTCCCAAATGGTATTCCTGACCCCTTCTGCCATGTCTGGTCCCCTGGCCCAGTCCCAAATGGTGTTCCTGACCCATCTGCCATGTCTGGTCCCCTGGCCCAGTCCCAAATGGTGTTCCTGACCCATCTGCCATGTCTGGTCCCCTGGCCCAGTCCCAAATGGTGTTCCTGACCCCCTCTGCCATGTCTGGTCCCCTGGCCCAGTCCCAAATGCTGCATTACTTTGGACCAAAGCGTTTGGACCAGAGCCATGCCAAACCCATTGCCAACTCCAGCCACTTTAATAATGGGAATTGATGGGAAAGGACGTAAATATATCACTAGCCACTTTAAACAATGCTACCTTATATAAATGTTACTTACCCTACATTATTCATCTCATATGCATACGTATATACTGTACTCTATATCATCGACTGTATCCTTATGTAATACATGTATCACTAGCCACTTTAACTATGCCACTTTGTTTACATACTCATCTCATATGTATATACTGCACTCGATACCATCTACTGTATCTTGCCTATGCTGCTCTGTACCATCACTCATTCATATATCCTTATGTACATATTCTTTATCCCCTTACACTGTGTACAAGACAGTAGTTTTGGAATTGTTAGTTAGATTACTTGTTATTACTGCATTGTCGGAACTAGAAGCACAAGCATTTCGCTACACTCGCACTAACATCTGCTAACCATGTGTATGTGACAAATAAAATTTGATTTGATTTGATTTATAGTGTACCACCCCTTCTCTGACCCCATCCTCACTCCTTCTCTCACTCTACCTGGCCTCTGAGTGCTGTGCTGTAAGGCCTCTCTCTGCCTTCTCTCCCCTGATGTAGAGGTGACAGGTAGCATGACAGACTGTTTCCAGCAGGTAGAAAGTGATGACCTCAGGTGAGTTCCCACAGTCCAGGGAGATGACACAGCAGATAATGATATACAGAGAGAAACCAGCACCGTGCTGCCTGTCCCCAGAGGAACCAGTCAACCAGCTCACAGTTCACACTTCAACTAGACTCTGGAACACCTAGATCTCACGCCATTGTCCAAACTCTAGCGCAGGGGTTCTCAAGCTAGGAGTCACGGCCCCATGTGGGGTCACCTGATATGAAAATGGGGTCGTGGGAGAATTTTCAAAACCCTAAAAATAAATAGAAATTATATTTTTATTAGTACCAGTCAACGTTTGGACACACCTACTCATGAAAGTATTTTTTATTTTTATTTTTACTATTTTCTACGTGAACTTTAAGTGCACGTTGTGATTTATTTTGACTATTTTCTACATGAACTTTAAGTGCACGTTGTGATTTATTTTTACTATTTTCTACGTGAACTTTAAGTGCACGTTGTGATTTATTTTTATTTCTTTAACCATTCCTGAACCTGTGACTAGAAACAAGCTGCATAGGGGCAATACCAGAATAAATGATCTAGTGATTCTGTCTCTTCCAGGCAAAATCTACAGAGCTGCGATTGTTGTACGCCCCATACAAACTCAGCAAAAAAATAAATGTCCTCTCACTGTCAACTGCATTTATTTTCAGAAAAGTTGACGTGTAAATATTTGTATGAACACAACAAGATTCAACAACTGAGACATAAACTGAACAAGTTCCACAGACACGTGACTAACAGAAATTGAATAATGTGTCCCTGAACAAAGGGGGTGGGGTTCAAAATCAAAAGTAACAGTCAGTATCTGGTGTGGCCACCAGCTGCATTAAGTTCTGCAGTGGATCTCCTCCTCATGGATTGCACCAGATTTGCTAGTTCTTGCTGTGAGATGTTACCCCACTCTTCCACCAAGGCACCTGCAAGTTCCCAGACATTTCTGGGTGCAATGGTCCTAGCCCTCACCCTCCGATCCAACAGGTCCCAGGCGTGCTCAATGGGATTCAGATCCGGGCTCTTCGCTGGCCATGGCAGAACAGTGACATTCCTGTCTTGCAGGAAATCACGCACATAACGAGCAGTATGGCTGGTGGCGTTGTCATGCTGGAGGGTCATGTCAGGATGAACCTGCAGGAAAGGTACCACATGAAGGTGTCTTCCCTGTAATGCACAGCGTTGAGATTGCCTGCAATGGCAACTAGCTCAGTCCGATGATGCTGTGACTCACCGCCCCAGACCATGACAGACCCTCCACCTCCAAATCGACCCCGCTCCGGAGTACAGGCCTCGGTGTAACGCTTATTCCTTCGACGCTAATCACGAATCCGACCATCACCCCTGGTGAGACACCAAATCGTGTCTCGTTAGAAGAGCACTTTTTGCCAGTCCTATCTGGTCCAGTGACGACGGGTTTGTGCCCATAGGCAACGTTGTTGCTGGTGAGGACCTGCCTTTACAACAGGCCCTCAGTCCAGCCTCTCTCAGCCTATTACGGACAGTCTGAGCACTGATGGAGGGATTGTGCGTTCCTGGTGTAACTCGGGCAGTTGTTGTTGCCATCCTGTACCTGTCCCGCAGGTGTGATGTTTGGATGTACTGATCCTGTTCAGGTGTTGTTACACGTGGTCAGCCACTATGAAGACGATCAGCTGTCCATCCTGTCTCCTGGCCACAGCTGCAGTCCTCATGCCTCCACGCAGATGAGCAGGGACCCTGGGCATCTTTTCTTTGGTGTTTTACCAGAGTCAGTAGAAAGGCCTCTTTAGTGTCCTAAGTTTTCATAACTGTGACCTTAATTGCCTGTAAGCTGTTAGTGTCTTAATGACCGTTCCACAGGTGCATGTTCATTCATTGTTTATGGTTCATTGAACAAGCATGGGAAACAGTGTTTAAACCCTTAACTTCCAGATCTTAATTTGTAAAAGAATGTAAGAGAATTTTATATAATTTAATTTAAATTGAAGAACTCGAAGTATTGAATCAAGTGTTGTTTTTTTTGTACCAGTTCATTCATTCCACGTGGAATTGGCACATCGAAAATCTCTTCCCATTTTTTTTGCAATCTGTATGGCGCAGCTGTCAAAATGTGTGTCCTCAAATGGAAGTGGTATACGTTTCTATTTATGCCATTTTGTCTGAAGGTAATTAAAGAGCAGCAGTAAAATAACAATAACGAGACTATATACAGGGGGGTACCGAGTCAATGTGTGGGGGCACCGGTTAGTTGAGGTAATATGTACATGTAGGTAGAGTTATTAAAGTGACTATGCATATATAATAACGGAGAGTAGCAGCGGTGTAAAAGAGGAGGGGGGGGGCATTGCAAATAGTCTGGGTAGCTATTTCATTAGATGTTCAGGAGTCCTATGTCTTTGGGGTAGACGCTGTTTAGATTCCTCTTGGACCTAGACTTGGCGCTCCGGTACCGCTTGCCGTGCAGTAGCAGAGAGAACAGCCTATGACTAGGGTGGCTGTAGTCTTTGACCATTTTTAGGGCCTTCCACTGACACCGCCTGTATAGAGGTCCTGGATGACAGGAAGCTTGGCCCCAGTGATGTACTGAGCCGTACAAGTCTTTTCAGTGTCCTGATGGGAAATAGGTTTTGTTGTGCCCTCATCACGACTGTCTTGGTGTGCTTGGACTGGGGTTGCAAATAAATTCCCTGGTTTTCCCAAAATCTTGGTTGAAGGAATCTCGGAATCAGAAAGGGAATCAACTGGAAATTCGGCATCCTCCAACCAGGATTTCTCGAAAACTAGGTCATTTTATTGAAAGTTCCCAGAATTTTGCAACCCTAGCTTGGACCATGTTAGTTTGTTAGTGAAGTGGACACCAAGGAACTTGACGCTCTCAACCTGCTCCACTACAGCCCCGTCGATGAGAGTGTGGGTTTCTGCTTGAAACTTGTAGGTGTTGCAGACTCGTGAGGGAGAGGTTGAACATGTCAGTGAAGACACTTGCCAGTTGGTCAGAGTACATGTTCTGGTAATCCATCTGGCCCCACGGCTTTGTGAATGTTGACCTGTTTAAAGGTCTTACTCACATCGGCTATGGAGAGCTTGATCACACAGTCGTCCGGAACAACTGGCGCTCTCATGTTGTTGAGCTCGTGTCACTGGGCAGCTCTCGGCTGTGCTTCCCTTTGTAGTCTGTAATGGTTTGCAAGCCCTGCCGACGAGCGTCGGAGCCGGTGTAGTACGATTCGATCGTAGTCCTGTATTGACGCTTTGCCTGTTTGATGGTTCGTCGGGGGGCGCAGCGGGATTTCTTATGAACTTCCGGGTTAGAGTCCTGCTCCTCGAAAGCAGCAGCTCTAGCCTCTAGCTCAGTGCGTCTGTTGCGTCTGTCCTGTAGTGTAGCATCTGCTTCATCTGACCACTTTTTTATTGACCGAGTCACTGGTGCTTCCTGCTTTAATTTTAGCTTGTAAGCAGGAATCGGGAGGATAGAATTATGGTCAGATTTGCCGACTGTAGGGCGAGGGAGAGCTTTGTTTGTTGTCTCTGTGTGGAGTACAGGTGGTCTAGAGTTGTTTTACCTCTAGTTGTACATTTAACATGGTGATAGAAATTTGGTAAAACGGATTTAAGTTTCCCTGCATTAAAGTCCCCGGCCACTAGGAGTGCTGCCTGGATGAGCATTTTCCTGTTTGCTTAGTGTGGAATACAGCCCATTGAGTGCGGTCTTAGTGCCAGCATCGGTCTGTGGTGGTATGTAGACAGCTATGAAAAATACAGATAGTGTGGTCTACAGCTTATCATGAGATACTCTACCTCAGGCGAGCAAAACCTCAGGACTTCCTTAGAAGGTAGGCCGATCTCCATCCTCGTCTTCTCTTCACGCAAATGACAGGGATTTGGGCCTGCTCCCGGGAAAGCAGTATGTCATTCACGTCAGGCTTGTCAAACTCGTTAAAGAAACCTCTCTGGGATATGTGTGACGCTAGCATCCCACCTGGCCAAAAGCCAGTGACAATGCAAAGCGCCAAATTCAAATAAATGACTATAAAAATCAAACTTTCATGAAATCACACATGTAAGATACCAAATTAAAGCTACACTTGTTGTGAATCCAGCCAACATGTCCCATTTCAAAAAGGCTTTTTGGCGAAAGCAAACAATGCTATTATCTAAGGGTAGCACCTCCGTAAACAAAGAGAGAAAACATATTTCAACCCTGCAGGCGCGACACAAAATGCAGAAATAAAAATATAAATCATGCCTTACCTTTGAGCTTCTTTTGTTGGCACTCCAATATGTTCCATAAACATCACAATTGGTCCTTTTGTTCGATTAATTCTGTCGATATATATCTAAAATGTCCATTTATTTGGCTCGTTTGGTATTTAGGTATTTTTTTACGTAAATAATTGATAAAATTGAAGACGGGATGATCTGTGTTCAATACAGGAGGAAAACAAACTGTAGCTAGCTTTCTGGTCACGCTTCTCTATCTAGCAGTACACTTGAAGTGACCCTCGTTTTGAACAGGGCTACTTCTTCATTACACAAAGGAAAAACCTCAACCAATTTCTATAGACTGGTGACATCCAGTGGAAGCGGTAGGAACTGCAAGAAGGTCCCTTAGAAATCCGGATTCCCAATGAAAACCCATTGAAAAGAGTGACCTCAAAAACAAAACAAAAATCTGAATGGTTTGTCCTCGGGGTTTCGCCTGCTAAATAAGTTCTGTTATACTCTGTTATACTCACAGACATGATTCAAACAGTTTTAGAAACTTCAGAGTGTTTTCTATCCAAGTCTACTAATACTATGCACATCTTATCATCTGGGGATGAGTAGCAGGCAGTTGAATTTGGGCATGCATTTAATCCGGACGTGAAAATACTGCCCCCTGTCACCAAGAAGTTAAGGAAATAAAAAGCCTCAACGGTTCGTGGTGAGTAATCGCTGTTCTGATGCCCAGAAGTTATTTTGGGTCTTAAGAGACGGTAGCAGACACATTATGTACAGGATAAGCTCAAAAATATGTTGCAAAAATCAAACAAAAAAAACACATTCGGTTAGGATCACGTAATTCATGATACATGCCTAACCCGACCCGTAACCATAACATTTGTTCGTTCTATCTTTTCTAGAGGATAAAACTGAAATTGTAACCAGCTTTGTTTGACTTGTTTAAGAAAGGGCGATACTAAAAAAAAAAATAAAAAAAAAAAATTAGTGGGAAAATTAGTGGGAAATGAGAAGTTGTAAATTATTACATTTTTTAATAAAGGATGAGCTTTTCTTAATCTACTGGAGAACCAATCCTTAGAGGCTATAAAATTCATCAAGATCAAGATCTTCAATGAGACTGTGCAGGGATCCAGATTGCGGACTTAAGAAAAAAAAACTTGAGTCATCAACATTCAACATCAACACATTTTTGTTTTTATCCCCTGGATTTCTAACCCCTTGATGTACTTGTTGGATTTAAATTTCAATGGCCATAATAATAATAATAATAAATAGATATGGAGACAATGGACAGCCTTGTTTTACTCCTCTTAAAAGCTCAATACTTTCTGAGAAGAAACCATTATGTTATTTTATATCTGGGGTTGCTGGACCTAACTTTAACCCATTGTATGAGATTCACCGAAATTAAACTAATCCAGGCATTTGTAAATACATTCTAGTCATACTTTATCAAACGCCTTTCAAAATCTGCTATGAAGACCAGGCCTTTTGTCTTTGATGTTTTAATGTTCAATTGTTTCAATGAATTGTCTTATATTATCTCCAATTTAGCATCTGTCTGATCAGGATGAACAATAATATGTGGTGAAACCTTTTTTATTCTGTGCTATATGCATTTCACCAGGATTTTCGCATCACAGCGTTGAAGTTGTGATGTTTGTTTTTTAAATGGACTGGATCTTTATACTTACCACCTGGGTCCTGTTTTAGTAGTAATGAAATCAGTCCTTGTTGAGTACCTGAAAATTTAGCGTAATTATAACATACTAATATTGGATCTTTTGAGTACATGAAAGGTCTGATATACCTCTACTGGTATACAATCAAGCCCTGGTGTTTTTCCAGACTGAAAATATTTTATTGCTTCAGTTACCCTTCTGTAAGTTGGCCTTCACACTGGTCTTTCTGTATTCATTTTACAGTATTATTATTATTATTATTATTATTATTTGGAAAGAAATCTTTAGTTAACATAATTCAGTGGAAATGCTTGAGACAAAACATATGCTTAAATGTTGCTTCCTCTTTCAAAATATAGTTTGATGAATCATGTATGACTCCATCATTTGTAACGAGTTTCTCTCAATTCGTTTCGCATTTCTATGTTGAAGATTCAATATTTATTCCATTACCATGAACTTCCTCTATTCCTTTCTATAGATCTCATCTCTTTTGACCTAAACTGTTTTTGTTTTAATGATGAGTATTGTATTGAATGGCCTCTAAAAGTACATTTCAGTGTCCCATACAATATGGGGATTTGCTGTACCGAAGTTGTGCTGAATAATATTTTTTTTTTATCCAAAGATGGAAATGGTATTAATGGGTACGAATTCCCTATGTCAAGTCATTAACTGACTTCTCTCTCTGTCTCTCTCTTTCTCTCTCTCTCTCTAGTGTGTCCTGATAAGTGTCATGCGTGTACGTGGGATGGTGAATGTTGTCATGGCCAGTGTCTGGGTAGCTGTACTGAACCTAACACTGATTCGTCTTGCGCTGCCTGTCTCCACTACTACCACGAGGGGCGTTGCGTTCCAGACTGCCCCCCCGATACCTATAAGTTTGAAGGCTGGCGCTGCGTCACCCTGGACTTCTGCTCCAGCGTCCACCTGCCCGACTTCGACCGCTTCGTCATTCACAGAAGAGAGTGCATGTCTGACTGTCCTTCTGGATTCACACGCAACAAGAGCAAGAGGTGAGTGGGTTTGTCTTCTTCAAACTGTCCAGCAGATGGAGACAGAGGCTGTTATATAGCTATGGCTTTCTCCAATACTTGTCATTCAGACCTGTGGGATCAACTCCTTAGTCTGAGTCCTTAGACGATACATGTGTTGTGCTGCTCATCAAATCAAATGTTATTTGTCACATGCGCCGAGTTCAACAGGTGTAGACATGACAGTTAAATGCTTACTTACAAGCCCTTAAAAAAATGCAGTTTTAAGAAAAATAAGTGTTAAAGTATTTACTAAAATAATCTGAATTAAAAAAAGAAATGAAAAATAACAATTAAAAAGCAACAATAAAATAACAGTACCGAGGCTATATACAGGGGGTATAGAGTCAGTGTGCGGGGGCACAGGTTGAGGTAATATGTACATGTAGGTAGGGTTAAAGTGACTATGCATAGATAATAAACAGAGTAGCAGCAGGGTAAGAATTGTGGTGGGGGGGGGCAATGCAAATAGTCCGGGTAACCATATGATTAGATGTTCAGGAGTCTTATGGCTGGGGGTGGAAGGTGTTTAGAAGCCTCGTGGACCTAGACTTGGCGCTCCGGTACTGCTTGCCGTGCGGTAGCAGAAAGAACAGTCTGTCTTGGGTGACTGAAGTTTTTGGCAATTTTTTGGGCCTTCCTCTGACACCGCCTGGTATAGAGGTCCTGGATGACAGGAAGCTTGGCCCCAGTGATGTACTGTTCCGTACGCACTACCTTCTGTAGTGCCTTGCGGTCGGAGGCCGCGCCGTTGCCATACCAGGCGGTGATGCAACCAGTCAGGATGCTCTTGATGGTGCAGCTGTAGAACCTTTTGGGGATCTGAGTACCAATGCTAAATCTTTTCAGTCTCCTGAGTGGGAATAGGTTTTGTCTTACCTTCTTCACTACTGTCTTGGTATGTTTGGACCATGATAGGTTATTGGTGATGTGGACAGCAAGGAGCTTAACTTCTTGACTATACTTGAGACGCAGATGTCTCAAGTAGACACCTGGAAATGCAAATGCGCTACGCTAAATGCTAAATGTACTCGTTAAAACTCAAACCTTGATCAAAATTCACAAGCAGGGTATTGAATTAAAGCTACACTCGTTGTGAACCTAGCCAACAAGTCAGATTTTTAAAATGCTTTTCGGCGAAAGCATGAGAAGCTATTATCTGATAGCATGCACCACCTGAAAATGCCTGAATGCGACGTAAACAAAGACTCTGCTTATCCGACGCAGCACAAAACGCAGAAATAAAATATAAAACATTCATTACCTTTGACGAGCTTCTTTCTTGGCACTCCTATATGCCCCATAAACATCACTATTGGGTCTTTTTTTCGTTTAAATCGGTCCATATATACCCAAAATAGCTTTCTATAGAAGCTGTGTCATTCAGAAAAAAACATTGTTTTTAAACGCTGCGTAATTTTTTTAAATTAAAAAAGTCGACGATGAACTTTCACAAAACACTTCAAAATCCTTTTGTAATCCAACTTTAGGTATTAGTAAACGTTTATAATCTATCAAAATGATTACAGGGCGATGTATATTCAATAGCTCCTCGTTTGCAAATCAATGGCTGCCAATGTCCACATTAACAACATCCGGGTGAAGACTGGAAGAAACGGAAGTCAGATGGATTTTCCAACAAATAATTCAATTGAAAATGACGACAATGGCGACATCGTGTGGAATTTGTATGAATTGCATGCAGGTCGATATTAAATTTTGTCCTCTTTTAACAACTCATGGAAGTGACTTATGGAAATTATTTTTAGCTTTCAGAGAGCAGTTTTTCTTGCGTTTTTCAATGAAACACACGATCTGTTATAGTCACAGCCGTGATTTAACCAGTTTTAGAAACTTCAGAGTGTTTTCTATCCACACATACTAATCATATGCATATACTATATTCCTGGCATGAGTAGCAGGACGCTGAAAAGTTACGCGATTTTTAACAGAATGTTCGAAAAAGGAGGGGGTAGAATTTAAAGCTCTCAACCTGCTCCACTATAGCCCCGTCGATGAGAATGGGGGTTTGCTCTGTCCTCGTTTTCCTGTCGTCCACAATCGTCTCCTTTTGTCTTGATCACGTTGAGGGAGAGGTTGTTGTCCTGGCACCACACTGCCAGGTCTCTGACCTCCTCCCTATATGCTGTTTCGTTGTAGTCGGTGATCAGGCCTACCACTGTTGTGTCGTCAGCAAACTTAATGATGGTGTTGGAGTCATGCCTGGCCACTCAATCATGGGTGAACAGGGTGTACAGGAGGGGTCTGAGCACGCACCCCTGAGGGGCCCCAGTGTTGAGGATCAGTGTGGCAGATGTGTTGTTACCTACCCTTACCACCTGGGTGCGACCCTCACCACCTGGGGGCGGCCCGTCAGGAAGTCCATTTGTTTTGATCCAGTTGCAGAGGGAGGTGTTTAGTTGGTGATGTGCTTTGAGGGCACTATGGTGTTGAACGCTGAGCTGTGGTCAATGAATATCATTCTCACGTAGGTGTTCCTTTTGCCCAGGTGGGATAGGCAGTGTGGAGTGCAATTGAGATTGCATCATCTGTGGATCTGTTGGGGTGGTATGCAAATTGGTGTGTGTCTAGGTTTTCTGGGACAATTGTGTTGATGTGAGCCATGACCAGCCTTTGAAGCACTTTATGGCTACAGACAGGTTACCTTGGTGTTCTTGGGCACAGGGACTATGGTGGTCTGCTTGAAACATGTTGGTTACTGTCTCCGACAGGGAGAGGTTGAAAATGTCCGTGAAGACACTTGCCAGTTGGTCAACGCATGCTCGGAGTACACGTCCTGGTAATCTGTCTGGCCCTGCGGCCTTGTGAATGTTGCCCTGTTTTAAAGGTCTTACTCACATTGGCTATGGAGAGAGTGATCACACAGTCGTCCGGAACAGCTGACGCTCTCATGCATTCTTCAGTGTTGCTTGCCTCGACGCGAGCATAGAAGTAAGTTAGTTCGTCTGGTAGGCTTGTGTTACTGGGGAGCTCGCAGCTGGGCTTCCCTTTGTAGTCAGTAATAGTTTGCAAGCCCTGCCACATCGGAGCCTGTGTAGTGCGAATTGATCTTAGTCCTGTGTTGACGCTTTGCCTGTTTGATGGTTTGTCGGAGGGCATAGCGGGATTTCTTATAAGCATTCAGATTAGTGTCCCGCTCCTTGAAAGCGGCAGCTCTATCCTCTAGCTCAGTGTGGATGTTGCCTGTAATCCATGGCTTCTGGTTGCTGTATGTACTGATGAAGCCAGTGACCTATATGGGGTACTCCATGCCATTGGAAGAATCCCGGGACATATTCCAGTCTGTGCTAGCTAGAGGTCGACTGATTATGATTTTTCAATGCCGATGCCGATTATTGGAGGTCCCTAAAAAAGCCGATACCGATAAAAAAATATATATATATATATATATATTAATAATATTTTTTTTTTTTTTTTAATAAATATTTTTTTTAAATTTAATTTAATGATTTTAATTTGTAATAATGACAATTACAGCAATACTGAATGAACACTTATTTTAACTTAATATAATACATCATAACATCAATTTAGCCACACATAAATAATGAAACATGTTCAATTTGGTTTAAATAATGCAAAAACAAAGTGTTGGAGAAGAAAGTAAAAGTGCAATATGTGCCATGTAAGAAAGCTAACGTTTAAGTTCCTTGCTCAGAACATTTTTTTTATTTTTTTTATTTCGCCTTTATTTAACCAGGTAGTTGAGAACAAGTTCTCATTTACACCTGTGACCTGGCCAAGATAAAGCATTAGCAGTGTGAAAAGACAACAACACAGTTACACATGGAGTAAACAATAAATAAGTCAATAACACAGTAGAAAAAAAGAGAGTCTATATACATTGTGTGCAAAAGGCATGAGGAGGTAGGCGAATAATTACAATTTAGCAGATTAACACCGGAGTGATAAATGGTCAGATGGTCATGTGCAAGTAGAGATACTGGTGTGCAAAAGAGCAGAAAAGTAAATAAATAAAAACAGTATGGGGATGAGGTAGGTAAATTGGGTGGGCTATTTACCGATGGACTATGTACAGCTGCAGCGATCGGCTAGCTGCTCAGATAGCAGATGTTTAAAGTTGGTGAGGGTGATAAAGGTCTCCAACTTCAGCGATTTTTGCAATTCGTTCCAGTCACAGGCAGCAGAGAACTGGAAGGAAAGGCGGCCAAATGAGGCGTTGGCTTTAGGGATGATCAGTGAGATACACCTGCTGGAGCGAGTGCTACGGATAGGTGTTGCCATCATGACCAGTGAACTGAGATAAGGCGGAGCTTTACCTAGCATGGACTTGTAGATGACCTGGAGCCAGTGGGTCTGGCGACGAATATGTAGCGAGGGCCAGCCGACTAGAGCATACAGCTCGCACTGGTGGGTGGTATAAGGTGCTTTTGTAACAAAACGGATGGCACTGTGATAAACTGCATCCAGTTTGCTGAGTAGAGTATTGGAAGCTATTTTGTAGACGACATCGCCGAAGTCGAGGATCGGTAGGATAGTAAATTTTACTATTGTAAGTTTGGCGGCGTGAGTGAAGGAGGCTTTGTTGCGAAATAGAAAACCGACTCTAGATTTGATTTTAGATGTTTGATATGAGTCTGGAAGGAGAGTTTACAGTCTAGCCAGACACCTAGGTACTTATAGATCTCCACATATTCTAGGTCGGAACCATCCAGTGTGGTGATGCTAGTCGGGCGTGCAGGCAGCGAACAGTTGAAAAGCACGCATTTGGTTTTAGCGTTTAAGAGCAGTTGGAGGCCACGGAAGGAGTGTTGTATGGCATTGTAGCTTGTTTGGAGGTTAGATAGCACAGTATGCAAGGAAGGGCCAGAAGTATACAGAATGGTGTCGTCTGCGTAGAGGTGGATCAGGGAATCGCCCGCAGCAAGAGCAACATCAAATCAAATTTATTTTATATAGCCCTTCGTACATCAGCTGATATCTCAAAGTGCTGTACAGAAACCCAGCCTAAAACCCCAAACAGCAAGCAATGCAGGTGTAGAAGCACGGTGGCTAGGAAAAACTCCCTAGAAAGGCCAAAACCTAGGAAGAAACCTAGAGAGGAACCGGGCTATGTGGGGTGGCCAGTCCTCTTCTGGCTGTGCCGCATGGAGATTATAACAGAACATGGCCAAGATATTCAAATGTTCATAAATAACCAGCATGGTCCAATAATAATAAGGCAGAACAGTTGAAACTGGAGCAGCAGCACGGCCAGGTGGACTGGGGACAGCAAGGAGTCATCATGTCAGGTAGTCCTGAGGCATGGTCCTAGGGCTCAGGTCCTCCGAGAGAGAGAGAAAGAGAGAATTAGAGAGAGCACACTTAAATTCACACAGGACACCGAATAGGACAGGAGAAGTACTCCAGATATAACAAACTGACCCTAGCCCCCCGACACATAAACTACAGCAGCATAAATACTGGAGGCTGAGACAGGAGGGGTCAGGAGACACTGTGGCCCCATTCAAGGACACCCCCGGACAGGGCCAAACAGGAAGGATATAACCCCACATCATTGATATATACAGAGAAAAGAGTCGGCCCGAGAATTGAACCCTGTGGCACCCCCATAGTGACTGCCAGAGGACCGGACAACATGCCCTCCGATTTGACACACTGATCTCTGTCTGCAAAGTAGTTGGTGAACCAGGCAAGGCAGTCATTAGAAAAACCGAGGCTACTGAGTCTGCCGATAAGAATATGGTGATTGACAGAGTCGAAAGCCTTGGCCTGGTCGATGAAGACGGCTGCACAGTACTGTCTTTTATCGATGGCGGTTATGATATCGTTTAGTACCTTGAGCGTGGCTGAGGTGCACCTGTGACCGGCTCGGAAACCAGATTGCACAGCGGAGAAGGTACGGTGGGATTCGAGATGGTCAGTGATCTGTTTGTTCACTTGGCTTTCGAAGACCTTAGATAGGCAGGGCAGGATGGATTTAGGTCTGTAACAGTTTGGGTCCAGGGTGTCTCCCCCTTCGAAGAGGGGGATGACCGCGGCAGCTTTCCAATCCTTGGGGATCTCAGACGATACGAAAGAGAGGTTGAACAGGCTGGTAATAGGGGTTGCGACAATGCCGGCGGATAGTTTCAGAAATAGAGGGTCCAGATTGTCAAGCCCAGCTAATTTGTATGGGTCCAGGTTTTGCAGCTCTTTCAGAACATCTGCTATCTGGATTTGGGTAAAGGAGAAGCTGGGGAGGCTTGGACAAGTAGCTGCGGGGGGGGGGGGGGGGGAGCTGTTGGCCGAGGTTGGAGTAGCCAGGAAGAAGGCATGGCTAGCCGTTGAGAAATGCTTGTTGAAGTTTTCGATTATCATGGATTTATCGGTGGTGACCGTGTTACCTGCAGTGGGCAGCTGGGAGGAGGTGCTCTTGTTCTCCATGGACTAGATAGCGTCCCAGAACTTTTTGGAGTTAGAGCTACAGGATGCAAATTGCGTCTTGAAAAATCTGGCCTTTGCTTTCCTGACTGACTGCGTGTATTGGTTCCGGACTTCCCTGAACCGTTGCATATCGCGGGGACTATTCGATGCTATTGCACTCCGCCACAGGATGTTTTTGTGCTGGTCGAGGGCAGTCCGGTCTGGAGTGAACCAGGGGCTATATCTGTTCTTAGTTCTGCATTTTTTGAATGGAACATTCTTATCTAAGATGGTGAGGAAGTTACTTTTAAAGAATACCCAGGTGTCCTCAACTGACGGGATGAGGTCAATATCCTTCCAGGATACCTGGGCCAGGTCGATTAGAAAGGCCTGCTCGCAGAAGTGTTTTAGGGAGCGTTTGACAGTGATGAGGGGTGGTCGTTTGACCTCGGACCCGTAGCGGATACAGGCAATGACGCAGTGATCGCTGAGATCCTGAATGTAGACAGCGGAGGTGTATTTGGAGGGCCAGTTGGTCAGGATGACGTCAATGAGGGTGCCCTTGTTTACAGAGTTAGGGTTGTACCTGGTGGGTTCCTTGATGATTTGTGTGAGATTGAGGGCATCTAGCTTAGATTGTAGGACTGCCGCGGTGTTAAGCATATCACAGTTTAGGTCACCTAACAGAGCAAACTCTGAAGCTAGATGGGGGGTGATCAATTCACAAATGGTGTCCAGGGCACAGCTGGGAGCTGAGGGGGGTCTGGAGCAGGCGGCAACAGTGAGAGACGTATTTCTGGAGAGATACATTTTTTAAATTAGAAGTTCGATCTGTTTGGGTATAGACCTGGAAAGTATGACATTACTTTGCAGGCTATCTCTGCAGTAGACTGCAACTCCTCCCCCTTTGGCAGTTCTATCTTGACGGAAAGTGTTATAGTTGGGTATGGAAATCTCCTAATTTTTGGTGGCCTTCCTGAGCCAGGATTCAGACACGGCAAGGACATCAGGGTTGGCAGAGTGTGCTAAAGCAGTGAGTAAAACAAACTTAGGGAGGAGGCTTCTGATGTTGACATGCATGAAACCAAGGCTTTTTCGATCACAGAAGTCAACAAATGAGGGTGCCTGGGGACATGCAGGGCCTGGAACGGAGGAGTAGGATGAGGGTGCGGCTAAAGGCTATCAAAACTGGTCGCCTAGAGCGTTGGGGACAAAGAATAAAAGGAGCAGATTTCTGGGCATGGTAGAATATATTCAGGGCATAATGTGCAGACGGGTATGGTGGGGTGCGGGTACAGCGGAGGTAAGCCCAGGCGCTGGGTGATGATAAGAGAGGTTGTATCTCTGGACATTCTGGTTATAATCGGTGAGGTCACCGCATGTGTGGGAGGTGAGACAAAGGAGGTATCAGAGGTATGAAGAGTGGAACTAGGGGCTCCATTGTAAACTAAAACAATGATAACTAACCTGAACAACAGTATACAAGGCATATTGACATTTGAGAGAGACATACAGCGAGGCATACAGTAAACGCAGGTGTTGATTGGGAGAGCTAGCTAAAACAACAGGTGAGACAACAACAGCTAATCAGCTAGCACAACAACAGCAGGTAAAATGGCGATGACTAGGCAGAGAGGGTCGAATTAACTACACACAGAGCCTGAGTTCGCGTCTGGGACCGACAGACAAAACATAAATAAACAGAATGGAGTACCGTGATTAATGGATAGTCCAGCAGGCATCAGCTATGTAGCCAAGTGATCCTAGTGTCCAGGGGGCAGCAGTAGATGGAACAGGGAAGCCGCCACTACGCTAGCACGCGGGTGACACAGCGTTTAAGGTTAGTATCCCGGGGCTAGTAGGAGCGTCTGCTCCGACGGAGGCCGGTTGAAGGCACAGCGGATGGAGTATTCGTCGGTGTATTCGTCGCCGTAACCGACTTCAGTGGGCAAATGCTCACCTTCGATGGCCACTGGCACGCTGGAGACGTGTGCTCTTCCGGGATGAATCCCGGTTGGAACTGTACCGGGCAGATGGCAGACAAGGTGTGTGCGAGCAGTTTGCTGATGTGAACATAGTGCCCCATGGTGGCGGTGGGGTTATGGTATGGGTAAATTGAATGCGCAGAGATACCACGACGAGATCCTGATCAACTCATGCTGCCAAACATACCCTCGTAAAACTGACCATCCTACCGATCCTCGACTTCGGCGATGTCATCTATAAAATAGCCTCCAACACTCTACTCAACAAACTGGATGCAGTCTATCACAGTGCCATCCGTTTTGTCACCAAAGCCCTATACACTACCCACCATTGCGACCTGTACGCTCTCACTAGTCACCCCCAAAGCCAATTCCTCCTTTGGTCGTCTTTCCTTCCAGTTCTCTGCTGCCCATGACTGGAACGAATTGAAAAAATCTGTGAAGCTGGAGACTCATATCTCTCTCACTAGCTTTAAGCACCAGCTGTCAGAGCAGCTCACAGATCACTGCACCTGTTCATAGCCCATCTGTAAACAGCCCATCTATCTACCTACCTCATCCCCATACTGGTATTTTTTTATTTTTTTATTTTGCTCCTTTGCACCCCAGTATCTCTACCTGCACATTCATCTTCTGCCGATCTACCATTCCAGTGTTTAATTGCTATATTGTAATTACTTCGCCACCATGGCCTATTTCCTTAACTTACCTCATTTGCACTCACTGTATATAGACTTTTTGTTTTCTTTTGTTCTACTGTATTATTGACTGTATGTTTTGTTTATTCCATGTGTAACTCTGTGTTGTTGTAGGTGTCGAATTGCTATGCTTTATCTTGGCCAGGTCGCAGTTGTAAATGAGAACTTGTTCTCAACTAGCCTACCTGGTTAAATAAAGGTGAAATATATATATATTTTTTAACTCTGTCAAGGAGATGTGTCGCGCTGCACGAGGCAAACGGTGGTCACACCAGATACTGACAGGTTTTCTGATCCACACCCCTATCTGTTTTAAACAGTTATCTTTGACCAACAGATGCATATCTGTATTCCCAGTCCTGTGAAATCCATAGATTAGGACCTAATGAATTTATTACACTGATTTCCTTATGAACTGTAACTCAGTAGAATATTTGAAATGGTTGATTGCGTTTATATTTTTGTTCAGTATACCTTGGTATGTTTTATGTCTGTCTGACTGTTCCTCTCCCACTCTCCCCCATCTCCAGTATGTTCTGCAGTGCGTGTGACGGGCTATGTGATAAGATCTGTGATGAGAAGGTCATTGACTCCGTGGACGCGGCCCAGTCTCTGAAGGGATGTACCGTCGTCAAGGGCAACCTACAAATCAACATCCGTAGAGGACGTAAGTACCTGTTATAGTACAGTTATATATCACTGCCTGTTATAGTACAGTTATATATCACTACCTGTTATAGTACAGTTATATATCACTGCCTGTTATAGTACAGTTATATATCACTACCTGTTATAGTACAGTTATATATCACTGCCTGTTATAGTACAGTTATATATCACTGCCTGTTATAGTACAGTTATATACCTGTTATAGTACAGTTATATATCACTACCTGTTATAGTACAGTTATATACCTGTTATAGTACAGTTATATATCACTGCCTGTTATAGTACAGTTATATATCACTACCTGTTATAGTACAGTTATATATCACTGCCTGTTATAGTACAGTTATATACCTGTTATAGTACAGTTATATATCACTACCTGTTATAGTACAGTTATATACCTGTTATAGTACAGTTATATATCACTGCCTGTTATAGTACAGTTATATATCACTACCTGTTATAGTACAGTTATATATCACTACCTGTTATAGTACAGTTATACAGTGCCTTGCGAAAGTATTCGGCCCCCTTGAACTTTGCGACCTTTTGCCACATTTCAGGCTTCAAACATAAAGATATAAAACTGTATTTTTTTTGTGAAGAATCAACAACAAGTGGGACACAATCATGAAGTGGAACGACATTTATTGGATATTTCAAACTTTTTTAACCTGTTGCGACGACCAAACCCGGATCCGGGATTCTATTTATAGACCTAAGCTCATTACCATAACGCAACGTTAACTATTCATGAAAATCGCAAATGAAATGAAATAAATATGCTATCTCTCAAGCTTAGCCTTTTGTTAACAACACTGTCATCTCAGATTTTCAAAATATGCTTTTCAACCATAGGAAAACAATCATTTGTGTAACAGTAGCTAGCTAGCGTAGCATTTAGCATTAGCATTAGCATTAGCATTTAGCAGGCAACTATCACAAAAACAAGTAAAGCCTTCAAATAAAATAACTTACCTTTGAAGAACTTCTGATGTTTTCAATGAGGAGACTCTCAGTTAGATAGCAGATGCTCAGTTTTTCCAAAAAGATTATTTGTGTATTAGAAATAGCTCCGTTTTGTACATCACATTTGGCTACCAAAAAAAAAAAAAAAAAAAAAAAAAAAAAAAATTCAGCCCTCAAAACGCGAACTTTTTTCCAAATTAACTCCATAATATCGACTGAAACATGGCAAACGTGGTTTAGAATCAATCCTCAAGGTGTTTTTCCACATATCTCTTCGATGATATATCCTTCGTGGAAGCCTGGTTTCTCCTTGCTCTCAAATGGAAAAATAATTGGACCTGGCTTTGCGCTCCAATTTCGACGCAGGGACACCAGGCGGACACTTGGAAAATGTAGTCTCTTATGGTCAATCTTCCAATGATATGCCTACAAATACGTCACAATGCTGCAAACACCTTGGGGAAACGACAGAAAGTGTAGGCTCATTCCTTGCGCAATCACAGCCATATAAGGAGACAATGGAAAACAGAGCCTCAGAGATTCTGCTCATTTCCTGGTTGACGTATCATCTTGGTTTCACCTGTAGAATGAGTTCTGGGGCACTTACAGACAATATCTTTGCAGATTCTGAAACTTCAGAGTGTTTTCTTTCCAAAACGGTCAATAATATGCATAGTCGAGCATCTTTTCGTGACAAAATATTGCGCTTAAAACGGGAACGTTTTTTATCCAAAAATGAAATAGCGCCCCTAGAGATCCAAGAGGTTAACAAATCAAAAACTGAAAAATTGGGCGTGCAAAATTATTCAGCCCCTTTACTTTCAGTGCAGCAAACTCTCTCCAGAAGTTCAGTGAGGATCTCTGAATGATCCAATGTTGACCTAAATGACTAATGATGATAAATACAATCCACCTGTGTGTAATCAAGTCTCCGTATAAATGCACCTGCACTGTGATAGTGTCAGAGGTCCGTTAAAAGCGCAGAGAGCATCATGAAGAACAAGGAACACACCAGGCAGGTCCGAGATACTGTTGTGAAGAAGTTTAAAGCCGGATTTGGATACAAAAAGATTTCCCAAGCTTTAAACATCCCAAGGAGCACTGTGCAAGCGATAATATTGAAATGGAAGGAGTATCAGACCACTGCAAATCTACCAAGACCTGGCCGTCCCTCTAAACTTTCAGCTCATACAAGGAGAAGACTGATCAGAGATGCAGCCAAGAGGCCCATGATCACTCTGGATGAACTGCAGAGATCTACAGCTGAGGTGGGAGACTCTGTCCATAGTACAACAATCAGTCTTATATTGCACAAATCTGGCCTTTATGGAAGAGTGGCAAGAAGAAAGCCATTTCTTAAAGATATCCATAAAAAGTGTTGTTTAAAGTTTGCCACAAGCCACCTGGGAGACACACCAAACATGTGGAAGAAGGTGCTCTGGTCAGATGAAACCAAAATTGAACTTTTTGGCAACAATGCAAAACGTTATGTTTGGCGGAAAAGCAACACAGCTGAACACACCATCCCCACTGTCAAACATGGTGGTGGCAGCATCATGGTTTGGGCCTGCTTTTCTTCAGCAGGTACAGGGAAGATGGTTAAAATTGATGGGAAGATGGATGGAGCTAAATACAGGACCATTCTGGAAGAAAACCTGATGGAGTCTGCAAAAGACCTGAGACTGGGACGGAGATTTGTCTTCCAACAAGAGAATGATCCAAAACATAAAGCAAAATCTACAATGGAATGGTTAAAAAATAAACATATCCAGGTGTTAGAATGGCCAAGTCAAAGTCCAGACTTGAATCTGTGGAAAGAACTGAAAACTGCTGTTCACAAATGCTCTCCATCCAACCTCACTGAGTTCGAGCTGTTTTGCAAGGAGGAATGGGAAAAAATGTCAGTCTCTCGATGTGCAAAACTGATAGAGACATACCCCAAGCGACTTACAGCTGTAATCGCAGCAAAAGGTGGCGCTACAAAGTATTAACTTAAGGGGGCTGAATCATTTTGCACACCCAATTTTTCAGTTTTTGATTTGTTAAAAAAGTTTGAAATATCCAATAAATGTCGTTCCACTTCATGATTGTGTCCCACTTGTTGTTGAAAAAATACAGTTTTATATCTTTATGTTTGAAGCCTGAAATGTGGCAAAAGGTCGCAAAGTTCAAGGGGGCCGAATACTTTCGCAAGGCACTGTATATCACTACTTGTTATAGTACAGTTATATATCACTACCTGTTATCCTAGGGAACAGTGAGAGGCAACGATCCTAACTCCTTTCTCTGTCTCCTCCTCTAGAGAACAGTGAGAGGCAACGATCCTAACTCCTTTCTGTCTCCTCTAGAGAACAGTGAGAGGCAACGATCCAAACTCCTTTCTCTGTCTCCTCCTCTAGAGAACAGTGAGAGGCAACGATCCAAACTCCTGTCTCTGTCTCCTCCTCTAGAGAACAGTGAGAGGCAACGATCCTAACTCCTTTCTCTGTCTCCTCCTCTAGAGAACAGTGAGAGGCAACGATCCTAACTCCTTTCTGTCTCCTCTAGAGAACAGTGAGAGGCAACGATCCAAACTCCTTTCTCTGTCTCCTCCTCTAGAGAACAGTGAGAGGCAACGATCCAAACTCCTGTCTCTGTCTCCTCCTCTAGAGAACAGTGAGAGGCAACGATCCTAACTCCTTTCTCTGTCTCCTCCTCTAGAGAACAGTGAGAGGCAACGATCCAAACTCCTGTCTCTGTCTCCTCCTCTAGAGAACAGTGAGAGGCAACGATCCTAACTCCTTTCTCTGTCTCCTCCTCTAGAGAACAGTGAGAGGCAACATTCCAAACTCCTGTCTCTGTCTCCTCTCCTCCTCTAGAGAACAGTGAGAGGCAACGATCCAAACTCCTTTCTCTGTCTCCTCCTCTAGAGAACAGTGACAGGCAACAATCCTAACCTAACTCCTCTCCTCCCCTCCTCTAGAGAACATAGTGTCTGAGCTGGAGAGTTTCATGGGATTGATCCAGACAGTGACTGGCTACGTGAGAATCAGACACTCTCAGACGCTGGGCTCCCTGTCCTTCCTCAAGAGCCTCCGCTACATCAATGGAGAGGATCTGATGGACGAGTATGTTACCACATTATTATGGATCCTCATTCATCCTCATCCTCATTCATCCTCATCCTCGTTCCCCCAGCTACTACTACTACTACTACTGCTACTACTACTACTGCTACTACTACCACTACTACTACTACTACTACTACTAATACCGCTACTTCTACCACCACCCCCTCCCTCCTCCTCCTCCTCTTCCTCCTCTTCCTGGGGTTTATTATGGATCCCCATTAGTTCCTGTCAAGGCAGCAGCTACTCTTCCTGGGGTTTATTATGGATCCCCATTAGTTCCTGTTGCCAAGGCAGCAGCTACTCTTCCTGGGGTTTATTATGGATCCCCATTAGTTCCTGCCAAGGCAGCAGCTACTCTTCCTGGGGTTTATTATGGATCCCCATTAGTTCCTGCCAAGGCAGCAGCTACTCTTCCTGGGGTTTATTATGGATCCCCATTAGTTCCTGTTGCCAAGGCAGCAGCTACTCTTCCTGGGGTTTATTATGGATCCCCATTAGTTCCTGTTGCCCCATTAGTTCCTGTCCCCACCCCTCTACATTCTGTCAGCTTTGTAAAGGAGGATCAGGACCAGCTCCCCACCCCTCTACATTCTGTCAGCTTTGTAAAGGAGGATCAGGACCAGCTCCCCACCCCTCTACATTCTGTCAGCTTTGTAAAGGAGGACCAGGACCAGCTCCCCACCCCTCTACATTCTGGCAGCTTTGTAAAGGAGGACCAGCTCCCCACCCCTCTACATTCTGTCAGCTTTGTAAAGGAGGACCAGCTCCCCACCCCTCTACATTCTGTCAGCTTTGTAAAGGAGGATCAGGACCAGCTCCCCACCCCTCTACATTCTGTCAGCTTTGTAAAGGAGGATCAGGACCAGCTCCCCACCCCTCTACATTCTGTCAGCTTTGTAAAGGAGGATCAGGACCAGCTCCCCACCCCCCTACATTCTGTCAGCTTTGTAAAGGAGGATCAGGACCAGCTCCCCACCCCTCTACATTCTGTCAGCTTTGTAAAGGAGGATCAGGACCAGCTCCCCACCCCTCTACATTCTGTCAGCTTTGTAAATGAGGATCAGGACCAGCTCCCCACCCCTCTACATTCTGTCAGCTTTGTAAAGGAGGATCAGGACCAGCTCCTCGCCCCTCTACATTCTGTCAGCTTTGTAAAGGAGGATCAGGACCAGCTCCCCACCCCTCTACTGTCAGCTTTGTAAAGGAGGATCAGGACCAGCTCCCCACCCCTCTACATTCTGTCAGCTTTGTAAAGGAGGATCAGGACCAGCTCCTCGCCCCTCTACATTCTGTCAGCTTTGTAAAGGAGGATCAGGACCAGCTCCCCACCCCTCTACATTCTGTCAGCTTTGTAAAGGAGGATCAGGACCAGCTCCCCACCCCTCTACTGTCAGCTTTGTAAAGGAGGATCAGGACCAGCTCCTCGCCCCTCTACATTCTGTCAGCTTTGTAAAGGAGGATCAGGACCAGCTCCCCACCCCTCTACATTCTGTCAGCTTTGTAAAGGAGGATCAGGACCAGCTCCTCGCCCCTCTACATTCTGTCAGCTTTGTAAAGGAGGATCAGGACCAGCTCCCCACCCCTCTACATTCTGTCAGCTTTGTAAAGGAGGATCAGGACCAGCTCCCCACCCCTCTACTGTCAGCTTTGTAAAGGAGGATCAGGACCAGCTCCCCACCCCTCTACATTCTGTCAGCTTTGTAAAGGAGGATCAGGACCAGCTCCCCACCCCTCTACATTCTGTCAGCTTTGTAAAGGAGGATCAGGACCAGCTCCCCACCCCTCTACATTCTGTCAGCTTTGTAAAGGAGGATCAGGACCAGCTCCTCGCCCCTCTACATTCTGTCAGCTTTGTAAAGGAGGATCAGGACCAGCTCCCCACCCCTCTACATTCTGTCAGCTTTGTAAAGGAGGATCAGGACCAGCTCCCCACCCCTCTACATTCTGTCAGCTTTGTAAAGGAGGATCAGGACCAGCTCCCCACCCCTCTACATTCTGTCAGCTTTGTAAAGGAGGACCAGGACCAGCTCCCCACCTCTCTACATTCTGTCAGCTTTGTAAAGGAGGATCAGGACCAGCTCCCCACCCCTCTACTGTCAGCTTTGTAAAGGAGGATCAGGACCAGCTCCCCACCCCTCTACATTCTGTCAGCTTTGTAAAGGAGGATCAGGACCAGCTCCCCACCCCTCTACATTCTGTCAGCTTTGTAAAGGAGGATCAGGACCAGCTCCCCACCCCTCTACATTCTGTCAGCTTTGTAAAGGAGGATCAGGACCAGCTCCTCGCCCCTCTACATTCTGTCAGCTTTGTAAAGGAGGATCAGGACCAGCTCCCCACCCCTCTACATTCTGTCAGCTTTGTAAAGGAGGATCAGGACCAGCTCCCCACCCCTCTACATTCTGTCAGCTTTGTAAAGGAGGATCAGGACCAGCTCCCCACCCCTCTACATTCTGTCAGCTTTGTAAAGGAGGACCAGGACCAGCTCCCCACCTCTCTACATTCTGTCAGCTTTGTAAAGGAGGATCAGGACCAGCTCCCCACCCCTCTACATTCTGTCAGCTTTGTAAAGGAGGATCAGGACCAGCTCCTCGCCCCTCTACATTCTGTCAGCTTTGTAAAGGAGGATCAGGACCAGCTCCCCACCCCTCTACATTCTGTCAGCTTTGTAAAGGAGGATCAGGACCAGCTCCCCACCCCTCTACTGTCAGCTTTGTAAAGGAGGATCAGGACCGGCTCCCCACCCCTCTACATTCTGTCAGCTTTGTAAAGGAGGATCAGGACCAGCTCCCCACCCCTCTACATTCTGTCAGCTTTGTAAAGGAGGATCAGGACCAGCTCCCCACCCCTCTACATTCTGTCAGCTTTGTAAAGGAGGATCAGGACCAGCTCCTCGCCCCTCTACATTCTGTCAGCTTTGTAAAGGAGGATCAGGACCAGCTCCTCGCCCCTCTACATTCTGTCAGCTTTGTAAAGGAGGATCAGGACCAGCTCCCCACCCCTCTACATTCTGTCAGCTTTGTAAAGGAGGATCAGGACCAGCTCCCCACCCCTCTACTGTCAGCTTTGTAAAGGAGGATCAGGACCAGCTCCCCACCCCTCTACATTCTGTCAGCTTTGTAAAGGAGGATCAGGACCAGCTCCCCACCCCTCTACATTCTGTCAGCTTTGTAAAGGAGGATCAGGACCAGCTCCCCACCCCTCTACATTCTGTCAGCTTTGTAATGGAGGATCAGGACCAGCTCCTCGCCCCTCTACATTCTGTCAGCTTTGTAAAGGAGGATCAGGACCAGCTCCCCACCCCTCTACATTCTGTCAGCTTTGTAAAGGAGGATCAGGACCAGCTCCCCACCCCTCTACATTCTGTCAGCTTTGTAAAGGAGGATCAGGACCAGCTCCCCACCCCTCTACATTCTGTCAGCTTTGTAAAGGAGGACCAGGACCAGCTCCCCACCTCTCTACATTCTGTCAGCTTTGTAAAGGAGGATCAGGACCAGCTCCCCACCCCTCTACTGTCAGCTTTGTAAAGGAGGATCAGGACCAGCTCCCCACCCCTCTACATTCTGTCAGCTTTGTAAAGGAGGATCAGGACCAGCTCCCCACCCCTCTACATTCTGTCAGCTTTGTAAAGGAGGATCAGGACCAGCTCCCCACCCCTCTACATTCTGTCAGCTTTGTAAAGGAGGATCAGGACCAGCTCCTCGCCCCTCTACATTCTGTCAGCTTTGTAAAGGAGGATCAGGACCAGCTCCCCACCCCTCTACATTCTGTCAGCTTTGTAAAGGAGGATCAGGACCAGCTCCCCACCCCTCTACATTCTGTCAGCTTTGTAAAGGAGGATCAGGACCAGCTCCCCACCCCTCTACATTCTGTCAGCTTTGTAAAGGAGGACCAGGACCAGCTCCCCACCTCTCTACATTCTGTCAGCTTTGTAAAGGAGGATCAGGACCAGCTCCCCACCCCTCTACATTCTGTCAGCTTTGTAAAGGAGGATCAGGACCAGCTCCTCGCCCCTCTACATTCTGTCAGCTTTGTAAAGGAGGATCAGGACCAGCTCCCCACCCCTCTACATTCTGTCAGCTTTGTAAAGGAGGATCAGGACCAGCTCCCCACCCCTCTACTGTCAGCTTTGTAAAGGAGGATCAGGACCGGCTCCCCACCCCTCTACATTCTGTCAGCTTTGTAAAGGAGGATCAGGACCAGCTCCCCACCCCTCTACATTCTGTCAGCTTTGTAAAGGAGGATCAGGACCAGCTCCCCACCCCTCTACATTCTGTCAGCTTTGTAAAGGAGGATCAGGACCAGCTCCTCGCCCCTCTACATTCTGTCAGCTTTGTAAAGGAGGATCAGGACCAGCTCCCCACCCCTCTACATTCTGTCAGCTTTGTAAAGGAGGATCAGGACCAGCTCCCCACCCCTCTACATTCTGTCAGCTTTGTAAAGGAGGATCAGGACCAGCTCCTCGCCCCTCTACATTCTGTCAGCTTTGTAAAGGAGGATCAGGACCAGCTCCCCACCCCTCTACATTCTGTCAGCTTTGTAAAGCAGGATCAGGACCAGCTCCTCGCCCCTCTACTGTCAGCTTTGTAAAGGAGGATCAGGACCAGCTCCCCACCCCTCTACATTCTGTCAGCTTTGTAAAGCAGGATCAGGACCAGCTCCTCGCCCCTCTACTGTCAGCTTATCTGCTTGGTTCTTTTGCCTTTTCATCTTTTAATGGTTTGTTTTGAGGAATTTCCTCTTTCACTCTCTCTCTCTCCGTCGATGTGGCGTTATGCGTTGCCATGGTAATCAGGTAGCGTATTGAGTGGTGTTTGTAGGGGAATGCTAGGAGAGGTTCCTCTGCGTAGGTTGTCCGTATTACAACTGTCTCTGCATGGCTATTCTATCACAATATGGAGCTATAGGGTTGGTGTGGACCGAAACAGTATTCCCTTTCACCTACATAAAAAACACTGTCCTCTGCTGTTGTCTGAGAGTTTCATTAACAATGGCTCAGTCATACACATTAAAAGATCCTGTCAGGTGTTTAATACATCTGCATTTTACCACCCTGCATCCCACTGTTAGGCAGCAGCATACCACCCTGCATCCCACTGTTAGGCAGCAGCAAACCACCCTGCATCCCACTGTTAGGCAGCAGCAAACCACCCTGCACCCCACTGTTAGGCAGCAGCAAACCACCCTGCATCCCACTGTTAGGCAGCAGCATACCACCCTGCATCCCACTATGTTAGGCAGCAGCATACCACCCTGCATCCCACTATGTTAGGCAGCAGCATACCACCCTGCATCCCACTGTTAGGCAGCAGCATACCACCCTGCATCCCACTATGTTAGGCAGCAGCATACCACCCTGCATCCCACTGTTAGGCAGCAGCATACCACCCTGCATCCCACTATGTTAGGCAGCAGCCTACCACCCTTTATCCCACTATGTTAGGCAGCAGCATACCACCCTGCATCCCACTATGTTAGGCAGCAGCAACCACCCTGCATCCCACTATGTTAGGCAGCAGCATACCACCCTGCATCCCACTGTTAGGCAGCAGCATACCACCCTGCATCCCACTATGTTAGGCAGCAGCAACCACCCTGCATCCCACTGTTAGGCAGCAGCATACCACCCTGCATCCCACTATGTTAGGCAGCAGCCTACCACCCTTTATCCCACTATGTTAGGCAGCAGCCTACCACCCTTTATCCCACTATGTTAGGCAGCAGCATACCACCCTGCATCCCACTATGTTAGGCAGCAGCAACCACCCTGCATCCCACTATGTTAGGCAGCAGCATACCACCCTGCATCCCACTATGTTAGGCAGCAGCATACCACCCTGCATCCCACTGTTAGGCAGCAGCATACCACCCTGCATCCCACTATGTTAGGCAGCAGCATACCACCCTGCATACCACTGCTGGCTTGCTTCTGAAGCTCAGCAGGGTTGGTCCTGGTCAGTCCCTGGATGGGAGACCAGATGCTGCTGGAAGTGATGTTGGAGGGCCAGTAGGAGGCACTCTTTCCCAATGCCCCAGGGCAGTGATTGGGGACATTGCCCTGTGTAGGGTTGCCATCTTTCGGATGGGATGTTAGACGGGTGTCTTGACTCTGTGGTCACTAAAGATCCCATGGCACTTATTGTAATAGTAGGGGTGTTAATCCCGGTATTCTGGCTAAATTCTCAATCTGGCTCTCATAATATAAGTCACCTAATCATCCCCAGCTTCCAATTGGTTCATTCATCCCCCTCCTCTCCCCTGTAACTATTCCCCAGGTAGAATGTGTTCTCAACTTGTAAAATAAAGGTTAAATAAATACGTTGTTGCTGTCGTAATATTGCCTCTGATTCAACTGTAAACCACAGCAGCAACATGTGTTGTGGTGGTTTGGATGAGATGGATCTGCCAGGGCAGGCCTAGATAGTCTGACCTTGCTTTGTCTGCTCCTTCGTTGCTCTCGCTAATGGGCCACCTCTACCTCACGGAGCGATCGGAACGTTTTCAAAAATGGCATCCGTGGTCACGAGAGGGCCTTGGCCTAAACCCCCACCTCTCCTCACCCGTCCTCCCCCTCTCCACTTCCCCTCGGCCTTGTCTCTCTCTCTCTGATTAGAAAGTTATCTGCTCCAAGGCTCACTGCATTCCTGCCATTCCTGAGTCCTCACGGAACTAAAGTGGTTAAAGTTGTGTTGTTCTACTGACCCTCTCCTCTCTCATTTTCTCTGTCTTCTCTCCATTTGGCCCTGTTAAAATCTGCCCATCTCCTCTCTCATTTTCTTTGTCTTCTCTCCGTTTGGCCCTGTTAAAATCTGCCCCTCTCCTCATTTTCTCTGTCTTCTCTCCGTTTGGCCCTGTTAAAATCTGCCTCTCTCATTTTCTCTGTCTTCTCTCCGTTTGGCCCTGTTAAAATCTGCCTCTCATTTTCTCTGTCTTCTCTCCATTTGGCCCTATTAAAATCTGTCCCTTCTCCTCTCTCATTTTCTCTGTCTTCTCTCCGTTTGGCCCTGTTAAAATCTGCCCCTTCTCCTCTCTCATTTTCTCTGTCTTCTCTCCATTTGGCCCTGTTAAAATCTGCCCCTTCTCCTCTCTCATTTTCTCTGTCTTCTCTCCGTTTGGCCCTGTTAAAATCTGCCCCTTCTCCTCTCTCATTTTCTCTGTCTTCTCTCCGTTTGGCCCTGTTAAAATCTGTCCATCTCCTCTGGTACTGGTCTGGACAGGCAGGATGCAGTAATATTATAATAATCATCTAATCACAAAGGGTGAAAGCAGACTGAGGGTTAGTGTGGTGGAGACCATCAGACTGCAGGGTTAGTGTGGTGGAGATCATCAGACTGCAGGGTTAGTGTGGTGGAGACCATCAGACTGCAGGGTTAGTGTGGTGGAGACCATCAGACTGCAGGGTTAGTGTGGTGGAGACCATCAGACTGCAGGGTTAGTGTGGTGGAGACCATCAGACTGCAGGGTTAGTGTGGTGGAGACCATCAGACTGCAGGGTTAGTGTGGTGGAGACCATCAGACTGCAGGGTTAGTGTGGTGGGGACCATCAGACTGCAGGGTTAGTGTGGTGGGGACCATCAGACTGCATGGTTAGTGTGGTGGAGACCATCAGACTGCAGGGTTAGTGTGGTGGAGACCATCAGACTGCAGGGTTAGTGTGGTGGGGACCATCAGACTGCAGGGTTAGTGTGGCGGGGACCATCAGACTGCAGGGTTAGTGTGGTGGGGACCATCAGACTGCAGGGTTAGTGTGGTGGGGACCATCAGACTGCAGGGTTAGTGTGGTGGGGACCATCAGACTGCAGGGTTAGTGTGGTGGGGACCATCAGACTGCAGGGTTAGTGTGGCGGGGACCATCAGACTGCAGGGTTAGTGTGGCGGGGACCATCAGACTGCAGGGTTAGTGTGGTGGGGACCATCAGACTGCAGGGTTAGTGTGGTGGGGACCATCAGACTGCAGGGTTAGTGTGGTGGGGACCATCAGACTGCAGGGTTAGTGTTGTGGGGACCATCAGACTGCAGGGTTAGTGTGGTGGGGACCATCAGACTGTAGGGTTAGTGTGGGGACCATCAGACTGCAGGGTTAGTGTGGTGGGGATCATCAGACTGCAGGGTTAGTGTGGTGGAGACCATCAGACTGCAGGGTTAGTGTGGTGGGGACCATCAGACTGCAGGGTTAGTGTGGTGGGGACCATCAGACTGCAGGGTTAGTGTGGTGGAGACCATCAGACTGCAGGGTTAGTGTGGTGGAGACCATCAGACTGCAGGGTTAGTGTGGTGGGGACCATCAGACTGAGAGGATATTTCTGTTTACTGTTGGTGACTCCCTGTTCTTTCTCCTCCCTTCTCCCTCCCCATCTCTCCTCCCTCTACCTCTCTCTCTCTCTACCTCCCCACCTCTCTCTCCCTCCTCACCTCCACCTCTCTCTACCTCCCTCTACCTCCCCACCTCTCTCCTCTCTCTTTCTCCCTCCCCACCTCTCTCTCCCTCCCCACCTCTCTCTCCCTCCCCACCTCTCTCTCCCTCCCCACCTCTCTCTCCCTCCCCACCTCTCTCTCCCCCTCACCACCTCTCTCTCCCTCCCCACCTCTCTCTCCCTCCCCACCTCTCTCTCCCTCCCCACCTCTCTCTCCCTCCCCACCTCTCTCTTCCTCCCCACCTCTCTCTTCCTCCCCACCTCTCTCTTCCTCCCCACCTCTCTCTTCCTCCCCACCTCTCTCTCCCTCCCCACCTCTCTCCCTCCCCACCTCTCTCTGTCCTCTCTCCTCTCTCTCCCTCCCCACCTCTCTCCCTCTTCTCTCCTCTCTCTCTCTCTCCCCACCTCTCTCCTCTTCTCTCCTCTCTCTCCCTCCCCACCTCTCTCTCCTCTCTCTCCCTCCACACCTCTCCCTCCCCACCTCTCTCTCCTCTCTCTCCCTCCCCACCTCTCTCTCCTCTCTCTCCCTCCCCACCTCTCTCTCCTCTCTCTCCCTCCCCACCTCTCTCTCCTCTCTCCTCTGTTCCTCCTCTCCGCCCCCCTCAATCCCCTCAGCATGTATGCTTTCCATGCAGTAGACAATCAGCACCTCCAGTTCTTGTGGGATTGGACCCAGCACAACCTGACCATCCGGGCCGGGAAACTGTTCTTCCGATCCAACCCTAAACTCTGCATGTCGGAGATCCGGAAGATGTGGCAGAGGACGGGCATCACAGAGAAGTTTGAGGAGGACGACTTCAGGAACAACGGAGACCGAGCAAGCTGTACGATACTTTATTTATATTATACTGCACTGTACGGCTCTATGATATTATACTGTACTGTACAGCTCTATGATATTATACTGTACGGCTCTATGATATTATACTGTACTATACAGCTCTATGATATTATACTGTACTATACAGCTCTATGATATTATACTATACTGTACAGCTCTATGATATTATACTGTACTGTACAGCTCTATGATATTATACTATACTGTACAGCTCTATGATATTATACTGTACTATACAGCTCTATGATATTATACTATACTGTACAGCTCTATGATATTATACTGTACTATACAGCTCTATGATATTATACTGTACAGCTCTATGATATTATACTGTACAGCTCTATGATATTATACTGTACAGCTCTATGATATTATACTGTACTGTACGGCTCTATGATATTATACTGTACTATACAGCTCTATGATATTATACTATACTGTACAGCTCTATGATATTATACTGTACAATACAGCTCTATGATATTATACTGTACTATACAGCTCTATGATATTATACTGTACAGCTCTATGATATTATACTGTACAGCTCTATGATATTATACTGTACTATACAGCTCTATGATATTATACTGTACAGCTCTATGATATTATACTGTACTGTACAGCTCTATGATATTATACTGTACTATACAGCTCTATGATATTATACTGTACAGCTCTATGATATTATACTGTACTATACAGCTCTATGATATTATACTGTACAGCTCTATGATATTATACTGTACTATACAGCTCTATGATATTATACTGTACAGCTCTATGATATTATACTGTACTATACAGCTCTATGATATTATACTGTACAGCTCTATGATATTATACTGTACAGCTCTATGATATTATACTGTACAGCTCTATGATATTATACTGTACTATACAGCTCTATGATATTATACTGTACAGCTCTATGATATTATACTGTACAGCTTTATGATATTATACTGTACAGCTCTATGATATTATACTGTACTATACAGCTCTATGATATTATACTGTACAGCTCTATGATATTATACTGTACAGCTCTATGATATTATACTGTACAGCTCTATGATATTATACTGTACAGCTCTATGATATTATACTGTACAGCTCTATGATATTATACTGTACTATACAGCTCTATGATATTATACTGTACTATACAGCTCTATGATATTATACTGTACAGCTCTATGATATTATACTGTACTATACAGCTCTATGATATTATACTGTACTATACAGCTCTATGATATTATACTGTACTGTACAGCTCTATGATATTATACTGTACTATACAGCTCTATGATATTATACTGTACTATACAGCTCTATGATATTATACTGTACTATACAGCTCTATGATATTATACTGTACTGTACAGCTCTATGATATTATACTGTACTATACAGCTCTATGATATTATACTGTACAGCTCTATGATATTATACTGTACTGTACAGCTCTATGATATTATACTGTACTATACAGCTCTATGATATTATACTGTACTGTACAGCTCTATGATATTATACTGTACTATACAGCTCTATGATATTATACTGTACAGCTCTGATATTATACTGTACTATACAGCTCTATGATATTATACTGTACTATACAGCTCTATGATATTATACTGTACTGTACAGCTCTATGATATTATACTGTACTATACAGCTCTATGATATTATACTGTACAGCTCTGATATTATACTGTACTATACAGCTCTATGATATTATACTGTACTATACAGCTCTATGATATTATACTGTACAGCTCTATGATATTATACTGTACTATACAGCTCTATGATATTATACTGTACTGTACAGCTCTATGATATTATACTGTACTATACAGCTCTATGATATTATACTGTACTATACAGCTCTATGATATTATACTGTACTATACAGCTCTATGATATTATACTGTACTGTACAGCTCTATGATATTATACTGTACTATACAGCTCTATGATATTATACTGTACAGCTCTATGATATTATACTGTACTGTACAGCTCTATGATATTATACTGTACTATACAGCTCTATGATATTATACTGTACTGTACAGCTCTATGATATTATACTGTACTATACAGCTCTATGATATTATACTGTACAGCTCTATGATATTATACTGTACAGCTCTATGATATTATACTGTACTATACAGCTCTATGATATTATACTGTACTATACAGCTCTATGATATTATACTGTACAGCTCTGATATTATACTGTACTATACAGCTCTATGATATTATACTGTACTATACTGCTCTATGATATTATACTGTACTATACAGCTCTATGATATTATACTGTACTATACAGCTCTATGATATTATACTGTACTATACAGCTCTATGATATTATACTGTACAGCTCTATGATATTATACTGTACTGTACGGCTCTATGATATTATACTGTACTATACAGCTCTATGATATTATACTGTACTATACAGCTCTATGATATTATACTGTACTATACAGCTCTATGATATTATACTGTACTGTACAGCTCTATGATATTATACTGTACTATACAGCTCTATGATATTATACTGTACAGCTCTATGATATTATACTGTACTGTACAGCTCTATGATATTATACTGTACTATACAGCTCTATGATATTATACTGTACTGTACAGCTCTATGATATTATACTGTACTATACAGCTCTATGATATTATACTGTACAGCTCTATGATATTATACTGTACAGCTCTATGATATTATACTGTACTATACAGCTCTATGATATTATACTGTACTATACAGCTCTATGATATTATACTGTACAGCTCTGATATTATACTGTACTATACAGCTCTATGATATTATACTGTACTATACTGCTCTATGATATTATACTGTACTATACAGCTCTATGATATTATACTGTACTATACAGCTCTATGATATTATACTGTACTATACAGCTCTATGATATTATACTGTACTATACAGCTCCATTATACTATACTTTATATTTAACAGCTCTATGATACTATACTTTATATTTAACAGCTCTATGATACCATACGTTATATTTAACAGCTCTATACTATACAGCTCTATGATACTATACTTTATACTATAATCTACAGCTCTGATACTTTACTTTATATTATAATTTAATATACAGCTCTATGATACTATACTTTATATTAAACAGCTCTATCATACTATACTTTATATTATACTATACTGCTCTGATATTATACTTTATATTATACTGTAGCATACAGCTCTGATACTTTACTTTATACTATACTAGACTATACAGCTGCAATATATTATACTTGATATTATACTATACAGCTCTATGAAACTTTATATTAAACAGCTCTATGATACAATACTTTATATTATACTATACTAGACTATACAGCTGCAATATATTATACTATACAGCTCTATGAAACTTTATATTAAACAGCTCTATGATACAATACTTTATATTATACTATACTAGACTATACAGCTGCAATATATTATACTGTACAGCTCTATGAAACTTTATATTAAACAGCTCTATGATGCTTTACTTTATAATATACTGTACTATACAGCTCTATGATCCTGTACTTTATATTATACTGTACTACACTATACATCTCTATAATACTATACTTTATATTAAACCTTTTTAGTTACTACATGGCAGTACCAGTCAAGTTTGGACAACTACCCATTCAAGTTTTCTTTTTTAGTTTTGCTATTTTCTACATTAGTGAAAACATCCAAACTATGAAATAACACATATGCAATTATGAAGTAACTAAAAAAGTTCAACAAATCAAAATATAGATTTTAGATTTTAGATTCTTCAAAGTAGCCACCCTTTGCCTTGATGACAGCTTAGCACACTCTTGGCATTCTCTCAACCAGCTTCATGAGGAATACTTTTCCAACGGTCTTGAAGGAGTTCCCACATATGCTGAGCACTTGTTGGCTTTTTTTCCTTCACTCTGTGGTCCAACTCATCCCAAACCATATCAATTGGGTTGAGGTCAGGTGATTGTGGAGGCCAGGTCATCTGATGCAGCACTCCATCACTCTCCTTCTTGGTCAAATAGTCCTTACACAGCCTGAAGGTGTGTTGGGTCATTGTCCTGTTGAAAAACAAATAATAGTCCCACTAAGCGCAAACCAGATGGGATGGCATATCGCTGCAGAATGCTGTGGTAGCCATGCTGGTTTATTCTAACTAAATCAGTGTCACCAGCAAAGCATCCCCACACCATCACACCACCTACTCCATGCTTCACGATGGAAACTACACATGCAGAGATCATCCGTTCACCTACTCTGCATCGCACAAAGACATCACACCTCCTACTCCATGCTTCACGGTGGGAACCACACATGCAGAGATCATCCGTTCACCTACTCTGCATCGCACAAAGACATGGCGGTTGGAACCAAAAATCTCAAATTTGGACTCATCAGACCAAAGGACAGATTTCCACCGGTCTAATGTCCATTGGTCATGTTCCTTGGCCCAAGCAAGTCTTTTTCTTATTGGTGTCCTTTAGTAGTGGTTTCTCTGCAGCAATTCGATCATGAAGTCCTGATTCACACAGTCTCCTCTGAACAGTTGATGTTGAGATGTTTTTGTTACTTGAACTGGGCTGCAATCTGAGGTGCAGTCAACGCTAATGAACTTATCCTCGGCAGCAGAGGTAACGCTGGGTCTTCCTTTCCTGTGGCGGTCCTCATGAGAGACAGTTTCATCATAGCACTTGATGGTTTTTGCGACTGCACTTGAAGAAACTTTCAAAGTTCTTGAAATGTTCCGATTGACTGTCGTTTCTCTTTGCTTATTTGAGTTGTTCTTTTGATAATGTGGACTTGTTCTTTTAGGAAATAGGGATATCTTCTGTATATCACCCCTACCTTGTCACAACACAACTGATTGGCTCAAATGCATTGAGAAGGAAAGAAATGACACAAATTAGCATTTTAACAAGGCACACCTGTTAATTGAAATGCATTCCAAGTGACTACATTGTGAAGCTGGTTGAGAGAATGCCAGAGTGTGCCAAGCTGTCATCAAGGCAAAGGGTGGCTTCTTTGAAGAATTTGAAATATATTTTGATCAGTTTAACACTTTTTTGTTTACTACGTGATTCCATACACATGTCATTTCATAGTATATACTGCATGGTTCAGCCATGTCCATTCATTGAAACAATAGCTGTGTACTGCATGTGGAGTGGCAGGTAGCCTAGTGGTTAGAGCATTGGGCCAGTAACTGAAGGGTTGCTAGATCAAATCCCCGAGCTGACAAGGTAAAAATATGTCGTTCTGCCCCTGATCAATGCAGGAAGAAAAATTAGAATTTGTTCATAACTGACTTGCCTAGTTAAAAAAAAAGTCAAATAAATAAATGTTTCAGCCATGTCCATTCGTTGAAGAAATAGTTGTGTACTGCATGGTTCAGCCCACACCGTATTGCCCTCAACAGCAAACTCTGGAAACAAACAAGTTCTACTTTTCCTGCTCTCACCACTTAGACAGTGTAATGGGCTGGTTTGATCTCAACACTGAGACAATGTAATGGGCTGGTTTGATCTCACCACTGAGACAATGTGATGGGCTGGTTTGATCTCAACACTGAGACAATGTAATGGGCTGGTTTGATCTCACCACTGAGACAATGCAATGGGCTGGTTTGATCTCAACACTGAGACAATGTAATGGGCTGGTTTGATCTCAACACTGAGACAATGTAATGGGCTGGTTTGATCTCAACACTGAGACAATGTAATGTGCTGGTTTGATCTCAACACTGAGACAATGTAATGTGCTGGTTTGATCTCAACACCGAGACAATGTAATAGGCTGGTTTGATGAGATGTTTCTAAGCACCTGTAGGATTAGGGCTGATCGTTGTGATTGGTTGTATTCTCCAGGTGAGCTGACTGGTTGTGATTGGTTGCCAGGTGAACAGGCTGTGTAAATTGTGTGATTGGTTGTGTTCACCAGGTGAGAGTAAGATCTTGCGGTTCAAGTCCAACAGTACGATGTCTAACCGTATCAAAGTGACCTGGCAGCGCTACAGACCCCCAGACTATAGAGACCTCATCTCATTCATACTATACTACAAGGAGGCGTAAGTTACTCTACAGTCAGTCTGTCTGTACTTCCTCTATATCCTAGAACATCCTCTAACCCATCACTCTACTTCCTCTATATCTAACCCTAACCCATCAGTCTGTCTGTACTTCCTCTATATCCTCTAACCCATCACTCTACTTCCTCTATATCTAACCCTAACCCATCAGTCTGTCTGTACTTCCACTATATCCTCTAACCCATCAGTCTGTCTCTACTTCCTCTATATCCTCTAACCCATCAGTCTCTCTCTACTTCCTCTATATCCTCTAACCCATCAGTCTCTCTACTTCCTCTATATCCTAGAACATTCTCTAACCCATCAGTCTGTCTGTACTTCCTCTATATCCTAGAACATCCTCTAACCCATCACTCTACTTCATCTATATCTAACCCTAACCCATCAGTCTGTCTCTACTTCCTCTATATCCCCTAACCCATCAGTCTCTCTGTACTTCCTCTATATCCTCTAACCCATCAGTCTCTCTACTTCCTCTATATCCTAGAACATCACCTAACCCATCAGTCTGTCTTTACTTCCTCTATATCCTCTAACCCATCAGTCTGTCTCTACTTTCTCTATATAATCCCTAACCCATCAGTCTGTCTCTACTTCCTCTATATCCTCTAACCCATCAGTCTGTCTGTACTTCCTCTATATCCTCTAACCCATCAGTCTGTCTGTACTTCCTCTATATCCTCTAACCCATCAGTCTCTCTCTACTTCCTCTATATCCTCTAACCCATCAGTCTGTCTCTACTTCCTCTATCCCCTAACCCATCAGTCTGTCTCTAATTCCTCTATATCCTCTAACCATCAGTCTGGCTCTACTTCCTCTATATCCTCTATATCCCCTAACCCATCAGTCTGGCTCTACTTCCTCTATATCCTCTATATCCCCTAACCCATCAGTCTGTCTCTACTTCCTCTATATCCCCTAACCCATCAGTCTGGCTCTACTTCCTCTATATCCTCTATATCCCCTAACCCATCAGTCTGGCTCTACTTCCTCTATATCCTCTATATCCCCTAACCCATCAGTCAGCCTCTACTTCCTCTATATCCTCTGACCCATCAGTCTGTCTCTACTTCCTCTATATCCTCTATATCCCCTAACCCATCAGTCTGGCTCTACTTCCTCTATATCCTCTTAACCATCAGTCTGTCTGTACATCCTCTATATCCCCTAACCCATCAGTCTTTCTCTACTTCCTCTATATCCTAGAACATCCTCTAACCCATCAGTCTCTCTCTACTTCCTCTACTTCCTCTATATCCTCTAACCCATCAGTCTCTCTACTTCCTCTATATCCTCTAACCCTAACCCATCAGTCTGGCTCTACTTCCTCTATATCCTCTAACCCATCAGTCTGCCTCTATATCCTCTAACCCATCAGTCTGCCTCTGCTTCCTCTATATCCTCTAACCCATCAGTTTGCCTCTGCTTCCTCTATATCGTCTAACCCATCAGTCTGCCTCTACTTCCTCTATATCCACTAACCCATCAGTCTGCCTCTACTTTCTCTATATCCTCTAACCCATGCGTCTCCCTCTCCTCCAGTGCGTACCAGAACATCACAGAGTTTGACGGCCAGGACGGTTGTGGCTCCAACAGTTGGAACATGGTGGACGTGGACCTTCCCCAGGAGAAGAATTCTGACCCGGGGGTTCTACTGTCGCCTCTCAAGCCCTGGACCCAGTACGCCATCTACGTCAAGGCCATCACTCTGGTGGCAGAGGATAGACACATCCTGGGAGCCAAGAGTGAAGTAGTCTACATCAGAACCAGCCCCTCAGGTAAAGGACAGGGGTGGAGGGGTTAGGGTGGAGGGGTTAGACATCTTGGGAGCCAAGAGTGAAGTAGTCTACATCAGAACCAGCCCCTCAGGTAAAGGACAGGGGTGTGGGGTGTAGGGGTTAGGGGTGAGGGGTTAGACATCCTGGGAGCCAAGAGTGAAGTAGTCTACATCAGAACCAGCCCCTCAGGTAAAGGACAGGGGTGGAGGGGTTAGGGTGGAGGGGTTAGACATCCTGGGAGCCAAGAGTGAAGTAGTCTACATCAGAACCAGCCCCTCAGGTAAAGGACAGGGGTGTGGGGTGTAGGGGTTAGGGGTGAGGGGTTAGACATCCTGGGAGCCAAGAGTGAAGTAGTCTACATCAGAACCAGCCTCTCAGGTAAAGGACAGGGGTGGAGGGGTTAGGGTGGGGGTGTTAGGGTGGAGGGTTTAGGGGTTAGGGTGGAGGGGTTAGACATCCTGGGAGCCAAGAGTGAAGTAGTCTACATCAGAACCAGCCCCTCAGGTAAAGGACAGGGGTGTAGGGGTTAGGGTGCAGGGTGTAGTGGTTAGGGTGGAGGGGTTAGGGTGTAGGGGTTAGGGTGTAGTGGTTAGGGTGTAGTGGTTAGGGTGGAGGGGTTAGGGTGGAGGGGTTAGGGTGGAGGGGTTAGGGTGTAGGGGTTAGGGTGTAGGGTTTATTGATTAAGAACAGACCTGATGTATAATATGGGGGGTTGGGTAGCAGAGCTCTAGGAAGTACTGTCACAAGGCCTAGTTACCATCTTTAAATCTTTCTGTTTCCTGTAGAGCCGTCCATGCCCCTGGATGTGAGAACTGTTATAATCTGTTTCCTGTAGAGCCGTCCATGTCCCTGGATGTGAGAACTGTTATAATCTGTTTCCTGTAGAGCCGTCCATGCCCCTGGATGTGAGAACTGTTATAATCTGTTTCCTGTAGAGCCGTCCATGCCCCTGGATGTGAGAACATACTCTAACTCCTCTACCAACCTGGTGGTCCGCTGGTCTCCCCCTGCCTCCCCCAACGGGAACCACACCTATTACCTGGTCCGCTGGCAGCAACAGGCTGAAGACAGAGAGCTATACCAACACAACTACTGCTCTAAAGGTCAGTACCCTGACCCCTCCACCCTGACCCCTACACCCTGACCCCTCCACCATAACCCCTACACCCTGACCCCTACACCCTGACCCCTACACCCTGACCCCTCCACCCTGACCCATACACCCTGACCCCTCCACCCTGACCCCTCCACCCTGACCCCTCCACCCTGACCCCTCCACCCTGACCCCTCCACCCTGACCCCTACACCCTGACTCATACACCCTGACTCATACACCCTGACTCATACACCCTGACCCCTCCACCCTGACCCCTCCACCCTGACCCCTCCACCCTGACCCCTACACCCTGACCCCTACACCCTGACTCATACACCCTGACCCCTCCACCCTGACCCCTCCACCCTGACCCCTACACCCTGACCCCTACACCCTGACCCCTACACCCTGACCCCTACACCCTGACTCATACACCCTGACCCCTCCACCCTGACCCCTACACCCTGACCCCTACACCCTGACCCCTCCACCCTGACTCATACACCCTGACCCATACACCCTGACCCATACACCCTGACCCCTCCACCCTGACCCCTACACCCTGACCCCTCCACCCTGACCCCTACACCCTGACCCCTACACCCTGACCCCTCCACCCTGACCCCTCCACCCTGACCCCTCCACCCTGACCCCTCCACCCTGACCCCTACACCCTGACCCCTCCACCCTGACCCCTCCACCCTGACCCCTCCACCCTGACCCCTCCACCCTGACCCCTCCACCCTGACCCCTCCACCCTGACCCCTCCACCCTGACCCCTCCACCCTGACCCCTACACCCTGACCCCTACACCCTGACCCCTCCACCCTGACCCATACACCCTGACCCATACACCCTGACCCCTCCACCCTGACCCCTCCACCCTGACCCCTCCACCCTGACCCCTACACCCTGACCCCTACACCCTGACCCCTACACCCTGACTCATACACCCTGACTCATACACCCTGACTCATACACCCTGACCCCTCCACCCTGACCCCTCCACCCTGACCCCTACACCCTGACCCCTACACCCTGACCCCTCCACCCTGACTCATACACCCTGACTCATACACCCTGACCCATACACCCTGACCCCTCCACCCTGACCCCTACACCCTGACCCCTCCACCCTGACCCCTACACCCTGACCCCTCCACCCTAACCCCTCCACCCTAACCCCTCCACCATAACCCCTCCTCTCTTTGTCTCTCCTCAGAACTGAAGATCCCGGTCCGTATAGCTGCTACCGGGTTGACTGACATGGAGGAGGACCTGAAACCTACTAAACCAGACGTTGGTGGGGGGGACAAGGGGCCATGCTGTCCCTGTCCTAAATCTGTAGGAGACCTGGAGGCAGAGGCAGCTGACGCTTCATACAGAAAAGTCTTTGAGAACTTTTTACACAACTCTATCTTTACCCCCAGGTAAGCAGATCACAGGCCGTAACACACACACACACCTGGGGAGAACGTCTTACACAACTCTATCTTTACCCCCAGGTAAGCAGATCACAGGCCGTAACACACACACACACCTGGGGAGAACGTCTTACACAACTCTATCTTTACCCCCAGGTAAGCAGATCACAGGCCGTAACACACACACACACACACCTGGGGAGAACGTCTTACACAACTCTATCTTTACCCCCAGGTAAGCAGATCACAGGCCGTAACACACACACACACACACCTGAGGAGGACGTCTTACACAACTCTATCTTTACCCCCAGGTAAGCAGATCACAGGCCGTAACACACACACACACACACCTGGGGAGAACGTCTTACACAACTCTATCTTTACCCCCAGGTAAGCAGATCACAGGCCGTAACACACACACACACACACCTGGGGAGAACGTCTTACACAACTCTATCTTTACCCCCAGGTAAGCAGATCACAGGCCGTAACACACACACACACCTGGGGAGAACGTCTTACACAACTCTATCTTTACCCCCAGGTAAGCAGATCACAGGCCGTAACACACACACACACCTGGGGAGAACGTCTTACACAACTCTATCTTTACCCCCAGGTAAGCAGATCACAGGCCGTAACACACACACACACACACCTGGGGAGAACGTCTTACACAACTCTATCTTTACCCCCAGGTAAGCAGATCACAGGCCGTAACACACACCTGGGTAGGATCCAGTAGGACACCACCTAAATATTCTGAAATGGAAGACAAATATGAGCAGTCTTGTTGAACAAATGGCCATTTATACCGAACAAAAATATAAACGCGACATGTAAAGTGTTGGTCCCATGTTTCATGAGCTGAAATAAAAGATCCCAGAAATGTTCCATACTCACAAAAAGATTATTCCTCTCAAATTCTGTGCACAAATATGTTTAAATCCCTGTTAGTGAGCATTTCTCCTTTGCCAAGATAATCCATCTACCTGACAGGTGTGGTATATCAAGAAGCTGATTAAATATCATGATCATTACGCAGTACGGTTGACTGGCGTGAACCCGGTTACTGAGATTTAACGGGATTATTTTTCCTTGCATAAATAACTCAGAAACCGGTTAATTATAAATCTGGTTTCTCTACAGCCTCTGATGATGAATCAATGCTCAGGGTGGGGGACGGACAGCCCGTCTCAGGGTGGGGGACGGACAGCCCGTCTCAGGGTGGGGGACGGACGGCCCGTCTCAGGGTGGGGGACGGACAGCCCGTCTCAGGGTGGGGGACTGCATGCCTAATTTACCGTCTGGTTAGTCTAATTTACCATCTGGTTAGTCTAATTTACCATCTGGTTAGTCTAATATACCATCTGGTTAGTCTAATATACCATCTGGTTAGTCTAATATACCAACCATCTGGTTAGTCTAATTTACCATCTGGTTAGTCTAATATACCAACCATCTGGTTAGTCTAATATACCAACCATCTGGTTAGTCTAATTTACCATCTGGTTAGTCTAATATACCATCTGGTTAGTCTAATATACCATCTGGTTAGTCTAATATACCATCTGGTTAGTCTAATATACCATCTGGTTAGTCTAATATACCAACCATCTGGTTAGTCTAATATACCATCTGGTTAGTCTAATATACCATCTGGTTAGTCTAATATACCATCTGGTTAGTCTAATTTACCATCTGGTTAGTCTAATATACCATCTGGTTAGTCTAATATACCATCTCCATCTGGTTAGTCTAATATACCATCTGGTTAGTCTAATTTACCATCTGGTTAGTCTAATATACCATCTGGTTAGTCTAATATACCATCTGGTTAGTCTAATATACCATCTGGTGAGTCTAATATACCCATCTCCATCTGGTTAGTCTAATATACCCATCTCCATCTGGTTAGTCTAATATACCAACCATCTGGTTAGTCTAATATACCATCTGGTTAGTCTAATTTACCATCTGGTTAGTCTAATATACCATCTGGTTAGTCTAATATACCATCTGGTTAGTCTAATATACCATCTGGTTAGTCTAATATACCAACCATCTGGTTAGTCTAATATACCATCTGGTTAGTCTAATATACCATCTGGTTAGTCTAATATACCATCTGGTTAGTCTAATATACTGTCTGGTTAGTCTAATATACCAACCATCTGGTTAGTCTAATATACCATCTGGTTAGTCTAATATACCATCTGGTTAGTCTAATATACCAACCATCTGGTTAGTCTAATATACCATCTGGTTAGTCTAATATACCAACCATCTGGTTAGTCTAATATACCATCTGGTTAGTCTAATATACCATCTGGTTAGTCTAATATACCATCTGGTTAGTCTAATATACCATCTGGTGAGTCTAATATACCATATGGTTAGTCTAATATACCAACCATCTGGTTAGTCTAATATACCAACCATCTGGTTAGTCTAATATACCAACCATCTGGTTAGTCTAATATACCATCTGGTTAGTCTAATGTACCATCTGGTTAGTCTAATATACCATCTGGTTAGTCTAATATACCATCTGGTTAGTCTAATATACCATCTGGTTAGTCTAATATACCATCTGGTTAGTCTAATATACCAACCATCTGGTTAGTTTAATATACCATCTGGTTAGTCTAATATACCATCTGGTTAGTCTAATATACCATCTGGTGAGTCTAATATACCATCTGGTTAGTCTAATATACAATCTGGTGAGTCTAATATACCATCTGGTTAGTCTAATATACCATCTGGTTAGTCTAATATACCATCTGGTTAGTCTAATTTACCATCTGGTTAGTCTAATATACCATCTGGTTAGTCTAATATACCATCTGGTGAGTCTAATATACCATATGGTTAGTCTAATATACCAACCATCTGGTTAGTCTAATATACCAACCATCTGGTTAGTCTAATATACCAACCATCTGGTTAGTCTAATATACCATCTGGTTAGTCTAATGTACCATCTGGTTAGTCTAATATACCATCTGGTTAGTCTAATATACCATCTGGTTAGTCTAATATACCATCTGGTTAGTCTAATATACCATCTGGTTAGTCTAATTTACCATCTGGTTAGTCTAATATACCATCTGGTTAGTCTAATATACCATCTCCATCTGGTTAGTCTAATATACCATCTGGTTAGTCTAATTTACCATCTGGTTAGTCTAATATACCATCTGGTTAGTCTAATATACCATCTGGTTAGTCTAATATACCATCTGGTGAGTCTAATATACCCATCTCCATCTGGTTAGTCTAATATACCCATCTCCATCTGGTTAGTCTAATATTCCCATCTCCATCTGGTGAAGTTAGTTTGTTCATGGTCTGACTCTCATAGAAATACTGTCCAGGAGATCCGGCCTGTGTGTCTGTCTGTCTGTTCCCCAGCCAGAGTTCTGTCAGGCTGCTCAGAGGATAGGCTTGTCTGTGTCTGTCTGTCTGTTCCCCAGCCAGAGTTCTGTCAGGCTGCTCAGAGGATAGGTTTGTCTGTGTCTGTCTGTTCCCCAGCCAGAGTTCTGTCAGGCTGCTCAGAGGATAGGGTGTCTGTCTGTCTGTTCCCCAGCCAGAGTTCTGTCAGGCTGCTCAGAGGATAGGTTTGTCTGTGTCCGTCTCTGTTCCCCAGCCAGAGTTCTGTCAGGCTGCTCAGAGGATAGGTTGTCTGTCTGTCTGTTCCCCAGCCAGAGTTCTGTCAGGCTGCTCAGAGGATAGGTTTGTCTGTGTCTGTCTGTCTGTTCCCCAGCCAGAGTTCTGTCAGGCTGCTCAGAGGATAGGTTTGTCTGTGTCCGTCTCTGTTCCCCAGCCAGAGTTCTGTCAGGCTGCTCAGAGGATAGATTTGTCTGTGTCTGTCTGTCTGTTCCCCAGCCAGAGTTCTGTCAGGCTGCTCAGAGGATAGATTTGTCTGTGTCTGTCTGTCTGTTCCCCAGCCAGAGTTCTGTCAGGCTGCTCAGAGGATAGATTTGTCTGTGTCTGTCTGTCTGTTCCCCAGCCAGAGTTCTGTCAGGCTGCTCAGAGGATAGGTTTGTCTGTGTCTGTCTGTTCCCCAGCCAGAGTTCTGTCAGGCTGCTCAGAGGATAGGTTTGTCTGTGTCTGTCTGTTCCCCAGCCAGAGTTCTGTCAGGCTGCTCAGAGGATAGGTGTGTCTGTGTCAGTCTGTTCCCCAGCCAGTCAAACAGCCCTGGTCAGCTCTACTGGAACATGTCTATAGGGAAGCACCCTAGTGAGAGAAACGTCAGGATTTACAGAGAGAGCAATGGAAAAAAAGGGAGGGGAGGAAGAGAACCACGGCAGCTCCCCGCCAGACACCCTGGATCTGATGTCGTCTGACTGGATCTGGTGTCGTCTGACTGGATCTGGTGTCGGTCGTCTGATTGGATCTGGTGTCGGTCGTCTGACTGGATCTGGTGTCGGTCGTCTGACTGGATCTGGTGTCGGTCGTCTGACTGGATCTGGTGTCGGTCGTCTGACTGGATCTGGTGTCGGTTGTCTGACTGGATCTGGTGTCGGTCGTCTGACTGGATCTGGTGTCGGTCGTCTGACTGGATCTGGTGTCGGTCGTCTGACTGGATCTGGTGTCGGTCGTCTGACTGGATCTGGTGTCGGTCGTCTGACTGGATCTGGTGTCGTCTGACTGGAAATGTAGAGGAGTCCATCTGGAATAGTCATGGAACACATGAACAGAGGAGATCCCCTGAAGCAACAGGACCGACTGGATCAGTGTAATAGAGGGAGGGAGATTCTAACTGAACAATCCTCTCTACTGCTGAAAATCCAAGCCGTGTTTGAAAGGATTCCACCACACAGGTTATTTGTTGACTAGTGTATTGTTAGTGTTTGTACGACTGTGATTGTCACTCCCACATCCCTCTGCTCTCTCTCCCTCTCCTCCAGACCTCCAGACCGGCGCCGTCGGGATCTATTTGGCGTGGCTAACCGTACCATCCACCGTGGTGTGACCACCTACCCTAACGCCACGTCACCTGACCTTTGGGCCAACGCTACAGAGGCGGAGTTAGCGGACAGGGAGTATGACTTCGTAGAGTGGGCAGTCAGCGAGCGGGAGCTGCAGATATCCGGTCTGCAGCCGTTCACGGTTTACCGGATCGACATCCACGCCTGTAACCAACAGGTGAAACGCTGCAGCGCGGCAGAGTTCGTCTTCTCCAGGACCAAACCTGCAGGTTCGTACTGCTCCCTCGTCTCTCTTTCATTATACAGTAGAGCGTTGGTTGAAACTAAACATTCCCATAGTACCAGTTAAGTTACTCACCACTGCAGAGTTCGTCTTCTCCAGGACCAAACCTGCAGGTTCGTACTGCTCCCTCGTCTCTCTTTCATTATACAGTAGAGCGTTGGTTGAAACTAAACATTCCCATAGTACCAGTTAAGTTACTCACCACTGCAGAGTTCGTCTTCTCCAGGACCAAACCTGCAGGTTTGTACTGCTCCCTCGTCTCTCTTTCATTATACAGTAGAGCGTTGGTTGAAACTAAACATTCCCATAGTACCAGTTAAGTTACTCACCACTGCAGAGTTCGTCTTCTCCAGGACCAAACCTGCAGGTTCGTACTGCTCCCTCGTCTCTCTTTCATTATACAGTAGAGCGTTGGTTGAAACTAAACATTCCCATAGTACCAGTTAAGTTACTCACCACTGCAGAGTTTGTCTTCTCCAGGACCAAACCTGCAGGTTCGTACTGCTCCCTCGTCTCTCTTTCATTATACAGTAGAGCGTTGGTTGAAACTAAACATTCCCATAGTACCAGTTAAGTTACTCACCACTGCAGAGTTCGTCTTCTCCAGGACCAAACCTGCAGGTTCGTACTGCTCCCTCGTCTCTCTTTCATTATACAGTAGAGCGTTGGTTGAAACTAAACATTCCCATAGTACCAGTTAAGTTACTCACCACTGCAGAGTTCGTCTTCTCCAGGACCAAACCTGCAGGTTCGTACTGCTCCATCGTCTCTCTTTCATTATACAGTAGAGCGTTGGTTGAAACTAAACATTCCCATAGTACCAGTTAAGTTACTCACCACTGCAGAGTTCGTCTTCTCCAGGACCAAACCTGCAGGTTCGTACTGCTCCCTCGTCTCTCTTTCATTATACAGTAGAGCGTTGGTTGAAACTAAACATTCCCATAGTACCAGTTAAGTTACTCACCACTGCAGAGTTCGTCTTCTCCAGGACCAAACCTGCAGGTTCGTACTGCTCCCTCGTCTCTCTTTCATTATACAGTAGAGCGTTGGTTGAAACTAAACATTCCCATAGTACCAGTTAAGTTACTCACCACTGCAGAGTTCGTCTTCTCCAGGACCAAACCTGCAGGTTCGTACTGCTCCCTCGTCTCTCTTTCATTATACAGTAGAGCGTTGGTTGAAACTAAACATTCCTATAGTACCAGTTAAGTTACTCACCACTGCAGAGTTCGTCTTCTCCAGGACCAAACCTGCAGGTTCGTACTGCTCCCTCGTCTCTCTTTCATTATACAGTAGAGCGTTGGTTGAAACTAAACATTCCCATAGTACCAGTTAAGTTACTCACCACTGCAGAGTTCGTCTTCTCCAGGACCAAACCTGCAGGTTCGTACTGCTCCCTCGTCTCTCTTTCATTATACAGTAGAGCGTTGGTTGAAACTAAACATTCCCATAGTACCAGTTAAGTTACTCACCACTGCAGAGTTCGTCTTCTCCAGGACCAAACCTGCAGGTTTGTACTGCTCCCTCGTCTCTCTTTCATTATACAGTAGAGCGTTGGTTGAAACTAAACATTCCCATAGTACCAGTTAAGTTACTCACCACTGCAGAGTTCGTCTTCTCCAGGACCAAACCTGCAGGTTCGTACTGCTCCCTCGTCTCTCTTTCATTATACAGTAGAGCGTTGGTTGAAACTAAACATTCCCATAGTACCAGTTAAGTTACTCACCACTGCAGAGTTCGTCTTCTCCAGGACCAAACCTGCAGGTTCGTACTGCTCCCTCGTCTCTCTTTCATTATACAGTAGAGCGTTGGTTGAAACTAAACATTCCCATAGTACCAGTTAAGTTACTCACCACTGCAGAGTTCGTCTTCTCCAGGACCAAACCTGCAGGTTCGTACTGCTCCCTCGTCTCTCTTTCATTATACAGTAGAGCGTTGGTTGAAACTAAACATTCCCATAGTACCAGTTAAGTTACTCACCACTGCAGAGTTCATCTTCTCCAGGACCAAACCTGCAGGTTCGTACTGCTCCATCGTCTCTCTTTCATTATACAGTAGAGCGTTGGTTGAAACTAAACATTCCCATAGTACCAGTTAAGTTACTCACCACTGCAGAGTTCGTCTTCTCCAGGACCAAACCTGCAGGTTCGTACTGCTCCCTCGTCTCTCTTTCATTATACAGTAGAGCGTTGGTTGAAACTAAACATTCCCATAGTACCAGTTAAGTTACTCACCACTGCAGAGTTCGTCTTCTCCAGGACCAAACCTGCAGGTTTGTACTGCTCCCTCGTCTCTCTTTCATTATACAGTAGAGCGTTGGTTGAAACTAAACATTCCCATAGTACCAGTTAAGTTACTCACCACTGCAGAGTTCGTCTTCTCCAGGACCAAACCTGCAGGTTCGTACTGCTCCCTCGTCTCTCTTTCATTATACAGTAGAGCGTTGGTTGAAACTAAACATTCCCATAGTACCAGTTAAGTTACTCACCACTGCAGAGTTCGTCTTGATGCCTGACACTTTTCTTGTTTGCGTGAGGTGAATTCATGTGTGTTATCATGTCATATATTGTCATCGCCACTAGAAGATTTTATGACTGACACTGATTTAACATATGTTCATTGGAACTGAGTCCTATGAAGCAGGTTTGAGGGGTATCCTATGAAGCAGGTTTGAGGGGTATCCTATGAAGCAGGTTTGAGGGGTATCCTACGAAGCAGGTTTGAGGGGTATCCTACGAAGCAGGTTTGAGGGGTATCCTATGAAGCAGGTTTGAGGGGTATCCTACGAAGCAGGTTTGAGGGGTATCCTACGAAGCAGGTTTGAGGGGTATCCTATGAAGCAGGTTTGAGGGGTATCCTACGAAGCAGGTTTGAGGGGTATCCTACGAAGCAGGTTTGAGGGGTATCCTACGAAGCAGGTTTGAGGGGTATCCTACGAAGCAGGTTTGAGGGGTATCCTACGAAGCATGTTTGAGGGGTATCCTACGAAGCAGGTTTGAGGGGTTAGTGAGGTAACTTTGGTCAACTCAGAATTCAACTCGGGATAACTGGTCGTTCGAAAGTGGCTCAACTTTTAGCCAGGTACATTTCTATGACAACCAATCATTCAGAACTAACCTGCTCCAGGGCTGGCTAACTCAGGGCTAACTCCACTATCCTGCATTCAGAACTAACCTGCTCCGGGGCAGGCTAACTCAGGGCTAACTCCACTATCCTGCATTCAGAACTAACCTGCTCCGGGGCAGGCTAACTCAGGGCTAACTCCACTATCCTGCATTCAGAACTAACCTGCTCCGGGGCAGGCTAACTCAGGGCTAACTCCACTATCCTGCATTCAGAACTAACCTGCTCCGGGGCAGGCTAACTCAGGGCTAACTCCACTATCCTGCATTCAGAACTAACCTGCTCCAGGGCTGGCTAACTCAGGGCTAACTCCACTATCCTGCATTCAGAACTAACCTGCTCCAGGGAAGGCTAACTCAGGGCAGGAACTAATGGGGATCCATAATAAACCCCAGGAAGAGTAGCTGCTGCCTTGACAGGAACTAATGGGGATCCATAATAAACCCCAGGAAGAGTAGCTGCTGCCTTGACAGGAACTAATGGGGACCCATAATAAACCCCAGGAAGAGTAGCTGCTGCCTTGGCAGGAACTAATGGGGATCCATAATAAACCCCTGGAAGAGTAGCTGCTGCCTTGGCAGGAACTAATGGGGATCCATAATAAACCCCAGGAAGAGTAGCTGCTGCCTTGGCAGGAACTAATGGGGATCCATAATAAACCCCAGGAAGAGTAGCTGCTGCCTTGGCAGGAACTAATGGGGATCCATAATAAACCCCAGGAAGAGTAGCTGCTGCCTTGGCAGGAACTAATGGAGATCCATACTGATAAATACAAGACCTCATTCTAAGCATGTTCAGAGAGAGAAAGGCCCTAGTCTGAAAGACCATTCCCCAATAGTCCATGGGGTGGAGAGAAAGACCCCCCCCCCCCCCCCCCATTTAACATTGATACTCTAATTTTCCCTGTACCCATCATGAGGTTGCTACAACCTGGCCTGTGAATGAAAGTTTACAACGTAGGTGCCCAGGTCTAGAGATAAATGAAAGGGATCACGGTGAAACCCACCTTGCTCACTCTGGCCTGCATCTAGCTGATCTAGGGTGTAATCTTTCGCAAACCAGAGTTTCTATTGGACAAATCTCAGCTATGTTTATCCCCATTTCATTCCATTTGCTTCCGTTTAAGAAATGTTATTAATCAGAATCGGCGGAATGAATTCACCCCTGATCACATACAAACAGCATGACCACTGTCATAGCAGCCACATACAAACAGCATGATCACTGTCATAGCAGCCACATACAAACAGCATGATCACTGTCATAGCAGCCACATACAAACAGCATGATCACTGTCATAGCAGCCACATACAAACAGCATGATCACTGTCATAGCAGCCACATACAAACAGCATGATCACTGTCATAGCAGCCACATACAAACAGCATGATCACTGTCATAGCAGCCACATACAAACAGCATGATCACTGTCATAGCAGCCACATACAAACAGCATGATCACTGTCATAGCAGCCACATACAAACAGCATGATCACTGTCATAGCAGCCACATACAAACAGCATGATCACTGTCATAGCAGCCACATACAAACAGCATGATCACTGTCATAGCAGCCACATACAAACAGCATGATCACTGTCATAGCAGCCACATACAAACAGCATGATCACTGTCATAGCAGCCACATACAAACAGCATGATCACTGTCATAGCAGCCACATACAAACAGCATGATCACTGTCATAGCAGCCACATACAAACAGCATGATCACTGTCATAGCAGCCACATACAAACAGCATGATCACTGTCATAGCAGCCACATACAAACAGCATGATCACTGTCATAGCAGCCACATACAAACAGCATGATCACTGTCATAGCAGCCACATACAAACAGCATGATCACTGTCATAGCAGCCATATACAAACAGCATGATCACTGTCATAGCAGCCACATACAAACAGCATGATCACTGTCATAGCAGCCACATACAAACAGCATGACCACTGTCATAGCAGCCACATACAAACAGCATGACCACTGTCATAGCAGCCATATACAAACAGCATGACCCCTGTCATAGCAGCCACACACAAACAGCATGATCACTGTCATAGCAGCCACATACAAACAGCATGATCACTGTCATAGCAGCCACACACAAACAGCATGACCACTGTCATAGCAGCCACATACAAACAGCATGACCACTGTCATAGCAGCCATATACAAACAGCATGACCACTGTCATAGCAGCCATATACAAACAGCATGACCCCTGTCATAGCAGCCACACACAAACAGCATGATCACTGTCATAGCAGCCACACACAAACAGCATGACCACTGTCATCGAGTCTTGTGGCTGTCATTGAGTCTGTTGTGGCTGTCATTGAGTCTGTTGTCTGTTGTGGCTGTCATCGAGTCTGTTGTCTGTTGTGGCTGTCATCGAGTCTGTTGTCTGTTGTGGCTGTCATCGAGTCTGTTGTCTGTTGTGGCTGTCATCGAGTCTGTTGTCTGTTGTGGCTGTCATCGAGTCTGTTGTGGCTGTCATCGAGTCTGTTGTGGTGGTCATTGAGTCTGTTGTGGTGGTCATTGAGTCTGTTGTGGCTGTCATTGAGTCTGTTGTGGCTGTCATTGAGTCTGTTGTGGCTGTCATTGAGTCTGTTGTGGCTGTCATTGAGTCTGTTGTGGCTGTCATTGAGTCTGTTGTGGCTGTCATTGAGTCTGTTGTGGCTGTCATTGAGTCTGTTGTGGCTGTCATTTGAGTCTGTTGTGGCTGTCATTGAGTCTGTTGTGGCTGTCATCGAGTCTGTTGTGGCTGTCATCGAGTCTGTTGTGGCTGTCATCGAGTCTGTTGTGGCGGTCATCGAGTCTGTTGTGGCGGTCATCGAGTCTGTTGTGGCGGTCATCGAGTCTGTTGTGGCGGTCATTGAGTCTGACATGCTGCTGTTCCTCCTCTGTTCTTCCCCCCTCTGCTCTGTGAACACATCAAATCAAATCAAATGTATTTATATAGCCCTTCGTACATCAGCTGATATCTCAAAGTGCTGTACAGAAACCCAGCCTAAAACCCCAAACAGCAAGCAATGCAGGTGTAGAAGCACGGTGGCTAGGAAAAACTCTCTAGAAAGGCCAAAACCTAGGAAGAAACCTAGAGAGGAACCAGGCTATGTGGGGCGGCCAGTCCTCTTCTGGCTGTGCCGGGTGGAGATTATAACAGAACATGGCCAAGATGTTCAAATGTTCATAAATGACCAGCTTGGTCGAATAATAATAAGGCAGAACAGTTGAAACTGGAGCAGCAGCACGGCCAGGTGGACTGGGGACAGCAAGGAGTCATCATGTCAGGTATTCCTGGGGTATGGTCCTAGGGCTCAGGTCCTCCGAGAGAGAGAAAGAAAGAGAGAAGGAGAGAATTAGAGAACACACACTTAGATTCACACAGGACACCGAATAGGACAGGATAAGTACTCCAGATATAACAAACTGACCCTATCCCCCCGACACATAAACTACTGCAGCATAAATACTTGAGGCTGAGACAGGAGGGGTCAGGAGACACTGTGGCCCCATCCGAGGACACCCCCGGACAGGGCCAAACACATGCTGCTGTTCCTCCTCTGTTCTTCCCCCCTCTGCTCTGTGAACACATGCTGCTGTTCCTCCTCTGTTCTTTCCCCCCTCTGCTCTGTGAACACATGCTGCTGTTCCTCCTCTGTTCTTCCCCCCTCTGCTCTGTGTACACATGCTGCTGTTCCTCCTCTGTTCTTTCCCCCCTCTGCTCTGTGAACACATGCTGCTGTTCCTCCTCTGTTCTTCCCCCTCTGCTCTCTGTAAATATCCCCACATTTGAAACTTACTGCACAGTGGAGCTTCAGTTTGATTTAATACAGTCATGTTATGGATAGGAGCTGGGAAAGAGCTAGGTGATCGTGCAAGACTGCATTAATATGTAATAACAGAAATATCAGCCTATTTCACACCATAGCTCGCTGAATTTGCAAAAGTTACTTTTCACCCATTTTTTTTTATTTCGGCAAAAATGAAAATGTGGCACTGACTCGCCCGCACATGGATTGGTGTTTCAGCATTGTCTCAATGAAGAGTTGGGCGTTCGACTGTTGCTATCCGGTAGTGGGACGAGCAATATCCACCATCATAGTACGGATGAAGCCTGAGATGGAATGTGAAGCTAACTGAAGCTGGTGAACTTTATTAAAGCCTGAGGAGATTTAGCTTGCTTCATAGTAAACCCCTCAGGAATGTGAATCTAACTGAAGCTGGGTAACTTTTTTAAAGCCTGAGGAGATTTAGCTTGCTTCATAGTAAACCCCTCAGGAATGTGAAGCTAACTGAAGCTGTTGAACTGAAGCTGGGTAACTTTATTAAAGCCTGAGGAGATTTAGCTTGCTTCATAGTAAACCCCTCAGGAATGTGAAGCTAACTGAAGCTGGTTAACTTTATTAAAACCTGAGGAGATTTAGCTTGCTTCATAGTAAACCCCTCTGGTGTGGTCCATATGTAACATGTTGTCATGTCTCGTACCAACAGAGAAGGCGGATGACATCCCAGGCCCAGTGATCTGGACTGGAGAGGATGATTCTGTGTTCCTCCGCTGGCCTGAACCCTCGTCCCCCAACGCACTCATCCTCATGTATGAGATCAAGTTCAGACTGGGCACTGAGGTAAGAGACACACCTCTCCACTGCTCCCTTCCTCAATGGTTGTGAGGATGATGACTGATCATTGACATTGTATGGGGGGGGGGGGGGTGTAACCCAGTAATGTTGGTGGTGAGGATGATGACTGATCGTTGACATTGTATGGGGGGGGGGGTGTAACCCAGTAATGTTGGTGGTGAGGATGATGACTGATCGTTGACATTGTGATGGGGGGGTTTAACCCAGTAATGTTGGTGGTGAGGATGATGACTGATCGTTGACATTGTATGGGGGGGGGGGGGGGGGTAACCCAGTAATGTTGGTGGTGAGGATGATGACTGATCGTTGACATTGTATGGGGGGGGGGTGTAACCCAGTAATGTTGGTGGTGAGGATGATGACTGATCGTTGACATTGTATGGGGGGGGGTGTAACCCAGTAATGTTGGTGGTGAGGATGATGACTGATCGTTGACATTGTGATGGGGGGGTTTAACCCAGTAATGTTGGTGGTGAGGATGATGACTGATCGTTGACATTGTATGGGGGGGGGGTAACCCAGTAATGTTGGTGGTGAGGATGATGACTGATCGTTGACATTGTATGGGGGGGGGGGGGGGTAACCCAGTAATGTTGGTGGTGAGGATGATGACTGATCGTTGACATTGTGATGGGGGGGTTTAACCCAGTAATGTTGGTGGTGAGGATGATGACTGATCGTTGACATTGTAATGGGGGGGTAACCCAGTAATGTTGGTGGTGAGGATGATGACTGATCGTTGACATTGTAATGGGGGGGTAACCCAGTAATGTTGGTGGTGAGGATGATGACTGATCGTTGACATTGTATGGGGGGGGGGTAACCCAGTAATGTTGGTGGTGAGGATGATGACTGATCGTTGACATTGTAATGGGGGGGTAACCCAGTAATGTTGGTGGTGAGGATGGTGACTGATCGGTGACATTGTAATGGGGGGGGGGTAACCCAGTAATGTTGGTGGTGAGGATGATGACTGATCGTTGACATTGTAATGGGGGGGTAACCCAGTAATGTTGGTGGTGAGGATGGTGACTGATCGTTGACATTGTATGGGGGGGTAACCCAGTAATGTTGGTGGTGAGGATGATGACTGATCGTTGACATTGTAATGGGGGGGGTAACCCAGTAATGTTGGTGGTGAGGATGATGACTGATCGTTGACATTGTAATGGGGGGGGGGTAACCCAGTAATGTTGGTGTGATGCAGGACAGCTGCTCAGTGGAGAGTTAACTAACTACCTGCAGCCGCGTTGTAGAAGCAGGAGTCTTAACAGCGTGTTTTTCTGTCTGTCCAGTCAGAGAAGCATGAGTGTGTGTCTCGCCAGCTGTATCGAGAGCAGCATGGTGCCAGGCTCAGTAACCTTGGACCTGGTAACTACTCTGCCCGGGTCAGAGCCACCTCCCTGGCTGGCAACGGATCCTGGACTGAACCCATCTCCTTCTATGTGGTACAGGCCCAGCGTAAGATCTCATCATCATCCACTATTCAACACTACATAACTACGTCTCTCATGGGGGAATTCACTGTCATACAACAGTAACACCTTATCATGTTAGTTAACACCAGTGTGTATGTAATACCTTATCACATGTTAGTTAGTTAGTTAGTTAGTTAACACCAGTGTGTATATAATACCTTATCACATGTTAGTTAACACCAGTGTGTATATAATACCTTATCACATGTTAGTTAGTTAACACCAGTGTGTATATAATACCTTATCACATGTTAGTTAGTTAGTTAGTTAGTTAACACCAGTGTGTATATAATACCTTATCACATGTTAGTTAACACCAGTGTGTATATAATACCTTATCACATGTTAGTTAGTTAACACCAGTGTGTATATAATACCTTATCACATGTTAGTTAGTTAGTTAACACCAGTCTGTATATAATACCTTATCACATGTTAGTTAGTTAATACCAGTGTGTATGTAATACCTTATCACATGTTAGTTAACACCAGTGTGTATATAATACCTTATCACATGTTAGTTAGTTAACACCAGTGTGTATATAATACCTTATCACATGTTAGTTAGTTAACACCAGTGTGTATATAATACCTTATCGCATGTTAGTTAATACCAGTGTGTATGTAATACCTTATCACATGTTAGTTAGTTAGTTAGTTAATACCAGTGTGTATATGATACCTTATCACATGTTAGTTAACACCAGTGTGTATGTAATACCTTATCACATGTTAGTTAGTTAGTTAGTTAATACCAGTGTGTATGTAATACCTTATCACATGTTAGTTAGTTAGTTAGTTAATACCAGTGTGTATATGATACCTTATCAGATGTTAGTTAGTTAATACCAGTGTGTATATAATACCTTATCACATGTTAGTTAGTTAATACCAGTGTGTATATAATACCTTATCACATGTTAGTTAGTTAGTTAGTTAATACCAGTGTGTATATAATACCTTATCAGATGTTAGTTAGTTAATACCAGTGTGTATATAATACCTTATCACATGTTAGTTAGTTAATACCAGTGTGTATATAATACCTTATCACATGTTAGTTAGTTAATACCAGTGTGTATATAATACCTTATCACATGTTAGTTAGTTAATACCAGTGTGTATATAATACCTTATCAGATGTTAGTTAGTTAATACCAGTGTGTATATAATACCTTATCACATGTTAGTTAGTTAATACCAGTGTGTATATAATACCTTATCACATGTTAGTTAGTTAATACCAGTGTGTATATAATACCTTATCACATGTTAGTTAGTTAATACCAGTGTGTATATAATACCTTATCAGATGTTAGTTAACACCAGTGTGTATATAATACCTTATCACATGTTAGTTAGTTAATACCAGTGTGTATATTATACCTTATCACATGTTAGTTAGTTAACACCAGTGTGTATATAATACCTTATCACATGTTAGTTAGTTAGTTAGTTAGTTAATACCAGTGTGTATATAATACCTTATCAGATGTTAGTTAACACCAGTGTGTATATAATACCTTATCACATGTTAGTTAGTTAATACCAGTGTGTATATAATACCTTATCACATGTTAGTTAGTTAATACCAGTGTGTATATAATACCTTATCACATGTTAGTTAGTTAGTTAGTTAGTTAATACCAGTGTGTATATAATACCTTATCAGATGTTAGTTAGTTAATACCAGTGTGTATATAATACCTTATCACATGTTAGTTAGTTAGTTAGTTAGTTAACACCAGTGTGTATATAATACCTTATCACATGTTAGTTAACACCAGTGTGTATATAATACCTTATCACATGTTAGTTAGTTAATACCAGTGTGTATATAATACCTTATCACATGTTAGTTAGTTAGTTAGTTAGTTAATACCAGTGTGTATATAATACCTTATCAGATGTTAGTTAACACCAGTGTGTATATAATACCTTATCACATGTTAGTTAGTTAATACCAGTGTGTATATAATACCTTATCACATGTTAGTTAGTTAATACCAGTGTGTATATAATACCTTATCACATGTTAGTTAGTTAATACCAGTGTGTATATAATACCTTATCACATGTTAGTTAGTTAATACCAGTGTGTATATAATACCTTATCACATGTTAGTTAGTTAATACCAGTGTGTATATATAATACCTTATCACATGTTAGTTAGTTAACACCAGTGTGTATATAATACCTTATCACATGTTAGTTAGTTAGTTAGTTAACACCAGTGTGTATATAATACCTTATCACATGTTAGTTAGTTAGTTAGTTAACACCAGTGTGTATATAATACCTTATCACATGTTAGTTAATACCAGTGTGTATATAATACCTTATCACATGTTAGTTAGTTAATACCAGTGTGTATATAATACCTTATCACATGTTAGTTAGTTAGTTAACACCAGTCTGTATATAATACCTTATCACATGTTAGTTAGTTAGTTAGTTAACACCAGTGTGTATATAATACCTTATCACATGTTAGTTAATACCAGTGTGTATATAATACCTTATCACATGTTAGTTAGTTAATACCAGTGTGTATATTATACCTTATCACATGTTAGTTAGTTAGTTAACACCAGTCTGTATATAATACCTTATCACATGTTAGTTAGTTAGTTAACACCAGTCTGTATATAATAACTTATCACATGTTAGTTAGTTAGTTAACACCAGTCTGTATATAATACCTTATCACATGTTAGTTAGTTAGTTAACACCAGTCTGTATGTAATACCTTATCACATGTTAGTTAGTTAACACCAGTGTGTATATAATACCTCATCACATGTTAGTTAATACCAGTGTGTATATAATACCTTATCACATGTTAGTTAATACCAGTGTGTATATAATACCTTATCACATGTTAGTTAGTTAGTTAGTTAATACCAGTCTGTATGTAATACCTTATCACATGTTAGTTAGTTAACACCAGTCTGTATATAATACCTTATCACATGTTAGTTAGTTAGTTAGTTAATACCAGTCTGTATGTAATACCTTATCACATGTTAGTTAGTTAACACCAGTGTATATATAATACCTTATCACATGTTAGTTAGTTAACACCAGTGTGTATATAATACCTTATCACATGTTAGTTAGTTAACACCAGTGTGTATATAATACCTTATCACATGTTAGTTAGTTAGTTAGTTAATACCAGTGTGTATATAATACCTTATCACATGTTAGTTAACACCAGTGTGTATATAATACCTTATCACATGTTAGTTAATACCAGTGTGTATATTATACCTTATCACATGTTAGTTAGTTAGTTAGTTAACACCAGTGTGTATATTATACCTTATCACATGTTAGTTAGTTAGTTAGTTAGTTAACACCAGTCTGTATATAATACCTTATCACATGTTAGTTAGTTAGTTAGTTAACACCAGTGTGTATATTATACCTTATCACATGTTAGTTAGTTAGTTAGTTAGTTAACACCAGTGTGTATATAATACCTTATCACATGTTAGTTAATACCAGTGTGTATATTATACCTTATCACATGTTAGTTAGTTAGTTAGTTAACACCAGTCTGTATATAATACCTTATCACATGTTAGTTAGTTAGTTAGTTAATACCAGTGTGTATATAATACCTTATCACATGTTAGTTAGTTAGTTAACACCAGTGTGTATATAATACCTTATCACATGTTAGTTAGTTAATACCAGTGTGTATATTATACCTTATCACATGTTAGTTAGTTAGTTAGTTAGTTAACACCAATGTGTATATAATACCTTATCACATGTTAGTTAGTTAGTTAACACCAGTGTGTATATAATACCTTATCACATGTTAGTTAGTTAATACCAGTGTGTATATTATACCTTATCACATGTTAGTTAGTTAGTTAGTTAACACCAATGTGTATATAATACCTTATCACATGTTAGTTAGTTAGTTAACACCAGTGTGTATATAATACCTTATCACATGTTAGTTAGTTAGTTAGTTAACACCAGTCTGTATATAATACCTTATCACGTGTTAGTTAGTTAGTTAGTTAACACCAGTGTGTATATAATACCTTATCACATGTTAGTTAATACCAGTGTGTATATAATACCTTATCACATGTTAGTTAATACCAGTGTGTATTTAATACCTTATCACATGTTAGTTAGTTAGTTAGTTAGTTAGTTAATACCAGTGTGTATATAATACCTTATCACATGTTAGTTAATACCAGTGTGTATATAATACCTTATCACATGTTAGTTAACACCAGTGTGTATATAATAACTTATCACATGTTAGTTAGTTAGTTAGTTAGTTAATACCAGTGTGTATATGATACCTTATCACATGTTAGTTAGTTAGTTAACACCAGTCTGTATATAATACCTTATCACATGTTAGTTAGTTAGTTAGTTAGTTAATACCAGTGTGTATATAATACCTTATCACATGTTAGTTAACACCAGTGTGTATATAATACCTTATCACATGTTAGTTAATACCAGTGTGTATATAATACCTTATCACATGTTAGTTAGTTAATACCAGTGTGTATATAATACCTTATCACATGTTAGTTAGTTAATACCAGTGTGTATATAATACCTTATCACATGTTAGTTAATACCAGTGTGTATATAATACCTTATCACATGTTAGTTAATACCAGTGTGTATATAATACCTTATCACATGTTAGTTAGTTAGTTAGTTAACACCAGTGTGTATATAATACCTTATCACATGTTAGTTAGTTAACACCAGTGTGTATATAATACCTTATCACATGTTAGTTAGTTAGTTAGTTAATACCAGTGTGTATATAATACCTTATCACATGTTAGTTAACACCAGTGTGTATATAATACCTTATCACATGTTAGTTAACACCAGTGTGTATATAATACCTTATCACATGTTAGTTAGTTAGTTAGTTAATACCAGTGTGTATATAATACCTTATCACATGTTAGTTAACACCAGTGTGTATATTATACCTTATCACATGTTAGTTAGTTAGTTAGTTAACACCAGTGTGTATATTATACCTTATCACATGTTAGTTAGTTAGTTAGTTAGTTAACACCAGTCTGTATATAATACCTTATCACATGTTAGTTAGTTAGTTAGTTAACACCAGTGTGTATATTATACCTTATCACATGTTAGTTAGTTAGTTAGTTAGTTAACACCAGTGTGTATATAATACCTTATCACATGTTAGTTAATACCAGTGTGTATATTATACCTTATCACATGTTAGTTAGTTAGTTAGTTAACACCAGTCTGTATATAATACCTTATCACATGTTAGTTAGTTAGTTAACACCAGTCTGTATATAATACCTTATCACATGTTAGTTAGTTAGTTAATACCAGTGTGTATATAATACCTTATCACATGTTAGTTAGTTAGTTAACACCAGTCTGTATATAATACCTTATCACATGTTAGTTAGTTAGTTAACACCAGTCTGTATATAATACCTTATCACATGTTAGTTAGTTAGTTAATACCAGTGTGTATATAATACCTTATCACATGTTAGTTAACACCAGTGTGTATATAATACCTTATCACATGTTAGTTAATACCAGTGTGTATATAATACCTTATCACATGTTAGTTAGTTAACACCAGTGTGTATATAATACCTTATCACATGTTAGTTAGTTAGTTAGTTAATACCAGTGTGTATATAATACCTTATCACATGTTAGTTAGTTAGTTAGTTAACACCAGTCTGTATATAATACCTTATCACATGTTACTTAGTTAGTTAGTTAATACCAGTGTGTATATAATACCTTATCACATGTTAGTTAGTTAGTTAACACCAGTCTGTATATAATACCTTATCACATGTTAGTTAGTTAGTTAACACCAGTCTGTATATTATACCTTATCACATGTTAGTTAGTTAGTTAGTTAGTTAGTTAGTTAACACCAGTCTGTATATAATACCTTATCACATGTTAGTTAGTTAGTTAGTTAATACCAGTGTGTATATTATACCTTATCACATGTTAGTTAGTTAATACCAGTGTGTATATAATACCTTATCACATGTTAGTTAACACCAGTCTGTATATAATACCTTATCACATGTTAGTTAATACCAGTGTGTATGTAATACCTTATCACATGTTAGTTAATACCAGTGTGTATATAATACCTTATCACATGTTAGTTAGTTAACACCAGTGTGTATATAATACCTTATCACATGTTAGTTAACACCAGTCTGTATATAATACCTTATCACATGTTAGTTAATACCAGTGTGTATATAATACCTTATCACATGTTAGTTAGTTAACACCAGTGTGTATATAATACCTTATCACATGTTAGTTAACACCAGTGTGTATATAATACCTTATCACATGTTAGTTAACACCAGTCTGTATATAATACCTTATCACATGTTAGTTAATACCAGTGTGTATATAATACCTTATCAAGATGGCGTAGCAGTAGGACGTGTTGTCATGTTGTGATAAGGTGTTGTCGTGTTCCTTGTATATATCGTTTGTTTTCGTTTCGTTTTCGTTTTTTTTCTTCACATATCTTTAAAACTTTTTGCTGAACCTCAACTTCTTCTAAATACTCTCCTGCAACCCGCCTCACCCAACGTAGCTTTTTTCCTAAAGTATTTATATTTACTTCGGATCTGGAACCCCTCAACTGAAGCTAGCCAACTAGCCAACTAACTACCAGCTTCAGCAAAACATTGCTAGCGGTCTTCAGCTAACCGGTCAGCTAACCGGTCATCAGCTAACCTTTAGCTCGGAAAGCTCTCGCCAGTTCGAACAACGCGACTCTAACCAGAGCATAACGGACCTATCTTTTATTTTATTTTTCACCCCCGGATTCCCATCGCAAACGGAACATTTTGAGCTCCTGGGCTACAATATCCAGACCCACGACCGGTCCATTGATGTCACCGCATGAAGAGGAATAAACAGACTCCCCCCATCGCGACGTCCCCAAAGGCTAACTCTCTAGCCCTTGCTATCTCCTTGCTTGCAAATTCGGCCTGCTAACTGCTAGCTTGTTTAGCCCGGTCCGCTAACTGCTACCGTGTTTAGCACCGTCTACTAACTGTTAGCTTGTTAGCACAGGCCTGCTAACCATCTGAATCGCCGCGTCCCAAACACTCACTGAACCCATATTTACTTTCTATCCCTTTTCGATTTTTAATTTGTTTATACCTTCCGGTAACCTGCCTCACCCAATGTGATACGGAACCGCTATTATCTTTACATTTTTAGAACACACTCAAGAACCTTCAGAAGCTAACCAGCTAACTGGCTACAAGCTATTTAGTCATTGTTAGTTTTCTAACCTGGATAACACTCGCCAGTCCAGCTTCCCTGCCCCATCCACCGCTGCCCCTTGGACACTGATCACTTGGCTACATAGCTGATGCAGGCTGGACTGTCCATTAATTCACGGTAATCCATTCTGCTTGTTTATGTTTTATCTGTCGGCCCCAGCCGCACTTAGGCTCTGTGTGTAGTTAATCCGACCCTCTCTGCCTAATCTATCGCCATTCTACCTGCTGTTGTTGTGCTAGCTGATTAGCTGTTGTTGTCTCACCTACTGTTTTAGCTAGCTCTCCCAATTCAACACCTGTGATTACTGTATGCCTTGCTGTATGTCTCTCTCAAATGTCAATATGCCTTGTATACTGTTGTGCAGGTTAGTTATCATTGTTTTAGTTTACAATGGAGCCCCTAGTTCCACTCTTTATACCCCTGATACCTCCTTTGTCCCACCCCCCACACATGCGGTGACCTCACCCATTACAACCAGCATGTCCAGAGATACAACCTCTCTCATCATCACCCAGTGCCTGGGCTTACCTCCGCTGTACCCGCACCCCACCATACCCCTGTTTGCGCATTATGCCCTGAATATATTCTACCATGCCCAGAAACCTGCTCCTCTTATTCTCTGTCCCCAACGCCCTAGGCGACCAGTTTTGATAGCCTTCAGCCGCACCCTCATACTACTCCTTCTCTGTTCCGCGGGTGATGTGGAGGTAAACCCAGGCCCTGCATGTCCCCAGGCACCCTCATTTGTTGACTTCTGTGATCGAAAAAGCCTTGGTTTCATGCATGTCAACATCAGAAGCCTCCTCCCTAAGTGTGTCTTACTCACTGCTCTAGCACACTCTGCTAACCCTGATGTCCTTGCCGTGTCTGAATCCTGGCTCAGGAAGGCCACCAAAAATTCTGAGATTTCCATACCCAACTATAACATCTTCCGTCAAGATAGAACTGCCAAAGGGGGAGGAGTTGCAGTCTACTGCAGAGATAGCCTGCAAAGTAATGTCATACTCTCCAGGTCCATACCCAAACAGTTCGAACTACTAATTTTGAAAATTACTCTCTCCAGAAATAAGTCTCTCACTGTTGCCGCCTGCTACCGACCCCCCTCAGCTCCCAGCTGTGCCCTGGACACCATTTGTGAATTGATCGCCCCCCATCTAGCTTCAGAGTTTGTTCTGTTAGGTGACCTAAACTGGGATATGCTTAACACCCCGGCAGTCCTACAATCTAAGCTAGATGCCCTCAATCTCACTCAAATCATCAAGGAACCCACCAGGTACAACCCTAACTCTGTAAACAAGGGCACCCTCATTGACGTCATCCTGACCAACTGGCCCTCCAAATACACCTCCGCTGTCTACAACCAGGATCTCAGCGATCACTGCCTCATTGCCTGTATCCGCTACGGAGCCGCAGTCAAACGACCACCCCTCATCACTGTCAAACGCTCCCTAAAACACTTCTGTGAGCAGGCCTTTCTAATCGACCTGGCCCGGGTATCCTGGAAGGACATTGACCTCATCCCGTCAGTTGAGGATGCCTGGTCTTTCTTTAAAAGTAACTTCCTCACCATTTTAGATAAGCATGCTCCGTTCAAAAAATGCAGAACTAAGAACAGATATAGCCCCTGGTTCACTCCAGACCTGACTGCCCTCGACCAGCACAAATACATCCTGTGGCGGACTGCGCTAACATCGAATAGTCCCCGCGATATGCAACTGTTCAGGGAAGTCAGGAACCAATACACACAGTCAGTCAGGAAAGCTAAAGCCAACTTCTTCAGGCAGAAGTTTGCATCCTGTAGCTCCAACTCCAAAAAGTTCTGGGACACTGTGAAGTCCATGGAGAACAAGAGCACCTCCTCCCAGCTGCCCACTGCACTGAGACTAGGTAACATGGTCACCACCGATAAATCCATGATTATCGAAAACTTCAACAAGCATTTCTCAACGGCTGGCCATGCCTTCCGCCTGGCTACTCCAACCTCGGACAACAGCTCCCCCCCCCCCGCAGCTACTCGCCCAAGCCTCTCCAGGTTCTCCTTTACCCAAATCCAGATAGCAGATGTCCTGAAAGAGCTGCAAAACCTGGACCCGTACAAATCAGCTGGGCTGGACAATCTGGACCCTCTATTCCTGAAACTATCCGCCGCCATTGTCGCAACCCCTATTACCAGCCTGTTCAACCTCTCTTTCATATCGTCTGAGATCCCCAAGGATTGGAAAGCTGCCGCAGTCATCCCCCTCTTCAAAGGGGGCGACACCCTGGACCCAAACTGTTACAGACCTATATCCATCCTGCCCTGCCTATCTAAGGTCTTCGAAAGCCAAGTCAACAAACAGGTCACTGACCATCTTGAATCCCACCGTACCTTCTCCGCTGTGCAATCTGGTTTCCGAGCCGGTCACGGGTGTACCTCAGCCACGCTCAAGGTACTAAACGATATCATAACCGCCATCGATAAAAGACAGTACTGTGCAGCCGTCTTCATAGACCTTGCCAAGGCTTTCGACTCTGTCAATCACCGTATTCTTATCGGCAGACTCAGTAGCCTCGGTTTTTCGGATGACTGCCTTGCCTGGTTCACCAATTACTTTGCAGACAGAGTTCAGTGTGTCAAATCGGAGGGCATGCTGTCCGGTCCTCTGGCAGTCTCTATGGGGGTGCCACAGGGTTCAATTCTCGGGCCGACTCTTTTCTCTGTATATATCAATGATGTTTCTCATGCTGCGGGCGATTCCCTGATCCACCTCTACGCAGACGACACCATTCTATATACTTCCGGCCCGTCCTTGGACACTGTGCTATCTAACCTCCAAACGAGCTTCAATGCCATACAGCACTCCTTCCGTGGCCTCCAACTGCTCTTAAACGCTAGTAAAACCAAATGCATGCTTTTCAACCGTTCGCTGCCTGCACCCGCACGCCTGACCAGCATCACCACCCTGGATGGTTCCGACCTTGAATATGTGGACATCTATAAGTACCTAGGTGTCTGGCTAGACTCTAAACTCTCCTTCCAGACCCATATCAAACATCTCCAATCGAAAATCAAATCAAGAGTCGGCTTTCTATTCCGCAACAAAGCCTCCTTCACTCACGCCGCCAAACTTACCCTAGTAAAACTGACTATCCTACCGATCCTCGACTTCGGCGACGTCATCTACAAAATTGCTTCCAACACTCTACTCAGCAAACTGGATGCAGTTTATCACAGTGCCATCCGTTTTGTCACTAAAGCACCTTATACCACCCACCACTGCGACTTGTATGCTCTAGTCGGCTGGCCCTCGCTACATATTCGTCGCCAGACCCACTGGCTCCAGGTCATCTACAAGTCCATGCTAGGTAAAGCTCCGCCTTATCTCAGTTCACTGGTTACGATGGCAACACCCATCCGTAGCACGCGCTCCAGCAGGTGTATCTCACTGATCATCCCTAAAGCCAACACCTCATTTGGCCGCCTTTCGTTCCAGTTCTCTGCTGCCTGTGACTGGAACGAATTGCAAAAATCGCTGAAGTTGGAGACTTTTATCTCCCTCACCAACTTCAAACATCTGCTATCCGAGCAGCTAACCGATCGCTGCAGCTGTACATAGTCTATTGGTAAATAGCCCACCCATTTTCACCTACCTCATCCCCATACTGTTTTTATTTATTTATTTTTATTTTTCTGCTCTTTTGCACACCAATCTCTACTACCTGTACATAACCATCTGATCATTTATCACTCCAGTGTTAATCTGCATAATTGTAATTATTTGCCTACCTTCTCATGCCTTTTGCACACAATGTATATATAGACTCCCCTTTTTTCTACTGTGTTATTGACTTGTTAATTGTTTACTCCATGTGTAACTCTGTGTTGTCTGTTCACACTGCTATGCCTTATCTTGGCCAGGTCGCAGTTGCAAATGAGAACTTGTTCTCAACTAGCCTACCTGGTTAAATAAAGGTGAAATAAAAATAAAAAAAATAAATAAATAAAAAAACATGTTAGTTAGTTAGTTAGTTAACACCAGTGTGTATATAATACCTTATCACATGTTAGTTAGTTAATACCAGTGTGTATATAATACCTTATCACATGTTAGTTAATACCAGTGTGTATGTAATACCTTATCACATGTTAGTTAGTTAGTTAGTTAATACCAGTGTGTATATAATACCTTATCACATGTTAGTTAGTTAATACCAGTGTGTATATTATACCTTATCACATGTTAGTTAGTTAGTTAGTTAACACCAATGTGTATATAATACCTTATCACATGTTAGTTAGTTAGTTAACACCAGTGTGTATATAATACCTTATCACATGTTAGTTAGTTAGTTAGTTAACACCAGTCTGTATATAATACCTTATCACATGTTAGTTAGTTAGTTAGTTAACACCAGTGTGTATATAATACCTTATCACATGTTAGTTAATACCAGTGTGTATATAATACCTTATCACATGTTAGTTAATACCAGTGTGTATTTAATACCTTATCACATGTTAGTTAGTTAGTTAGTTAGTTAATACCAGTGTGTATATAATACCTTATCACGTGTTAGTTAATACCAGTCTGTATATAATACCTTATCACATGTTAGTTAATACCAGTGTGTATATAATACCTTATCACATGTTAGTTAACACCAGTCTGTATGTAATACCTTATCACATGTTAGTTAGTTAGTTAGTTAACACCATTCTGTATATAATACCTTATCACATGTTAGTTAGTTAATACCAGTGTGTATTTAATACCTTATCACATGTTAGTTAATACCAGTGTGTATATAATACCTTATCACATGTTAGTTAGTTAGTTAACACCAGTGTGTATATAATACCTTATCACATGTTAGTTAGTTAGTTAGTTAACACCAGTCTGTATTTTACCTTATCACATGTTAGTTAGTTAGTTAGTTAATACCAGTGTGTATATAATACCTTATCACATGTTAGTTAGTTAGTTAGTTAGTTAACACCAGTCTGTATATAATACCTTATCACATGTTAGTTAGTTAGTTAACACCATTCTGTATATTATACCTTATCACATGTTAGTTAGTTAGTTAGTTAATTAACACCAGTCTGTATATAATACCTTATCACATATTAGTTAGTTAGTTAGTTAATACCAGTGTGTATATTATACCTTATCACATGTTAGTTAGTTAACACCAGTGTGTATATAATACCTTATCACATGTTAGTTAATACCAGTGTGTACATAATACCTTATCACATGTTAGTTAACACCAGTCTGTATATAATACCTTATCACATGTTAGTTAGTTAGTTAGTTAACACCAGTGTGTATATAATACCTTATCACATGTTAGTTAGTTAATACCAGTGTGTATGTAATACCTTATCACATGTTAGTTAATACCAGTGTGTATGTAATACCTTATCACATGTTAGTTAGTTAGTTAGTTAATACCAGTGTGTATATAATACCTTATCACATGTTAGTTAGTTAGTTAACACCAGTGTGTATATAATACCTTATCACATGTTAGGTAGTTAATACCAGTGTGTATATTATACCTTATCACATGTTAGTTAGTTAGTTAGTTAGTTAACACCAATGTGTATATAATACCTTATCACATGTTAGTTAGTTAGTTAACACCAGTGTGTATATAATACCTTATCACATGTTAGTTAGTTAATACCAGTGTGTATATTATACCTTATCACATGTTAGTTAGTTAGTTAGTTAACACCAATGTGTATATAATACCTTATCACATGTTAGTTAGTTAGTTAACACCAGTGTGTATATAATACCTTATCACATGTTAGTTAGTTAGTTAGTTAACACCAGTGTGTATATAATACCTTATCACATGTTAGTTAATACCAGTGTGTATATAATACCTTATCACATGTTAGTTAATACCAGTGTGTATTTAATACCTTATCACATGTTAGTTAGTTAGTTAGTTAGTTAGTTAATACCAGTGTGTATATAATACCTTATCACATGTTAGTTAATACCAGTGTGTATATAATACCTTATCACATGTTAGTTAACACCAGTGTGTATAAAATAACTTATCACATGTTAGTTAGTTAGTTAGTTAGTTAATACCAGTGTGTATATGATACCTTATCACATGTTAGTTAGTTAGTTAACACCAGTCTGTATATAATACCTTATCACATGTTAGTTAGTTAGTTAGTTAGTTAATACCAGTGTGTATATAATACCTTATCACATGTTAGTTAACACCAGTGTGTATATAATACCTTATCACATGTTAGTTAATACCAGTGTGTATATAATACCTTATCACATGTTAGTTAGTTAATACCAGTGTGTATATAATACCTTATCACATGTTAGTTAGTTAATACCAGTGTGTATATAATACCTTATCACATGTTAGTTAGTTAACACCAGTGTGTATATAATACCTTATCACATGTTAGTTAACACCAGTGTGTATATAATACCTTATCACATGTTAGTTAGTTAGTTAGTTAATACCAGTCTGTATATAATACCTTATCACATGTTAGTTAGTTAGTTAACACCAGTCTGTATATAATACCTTATCACATGTTAGTTAGTTAGTTAACACCAGTGTGTATATAATACCTTATCACATGTTAGTTAACACCAGTGTGTATTTAATGTGTCCTCCAGGTTAGTTAGTTAGTTAACACCAGTGTGTGTTTAATGGGTCCACCAGGTTAGTTAGTTAACACCAGTGTGTGTTTAATGGGTCTCTCCTGGTCCAACAGGTTATGAGAACTCTCTCTACATCATGATCTTTGTTCCCATGGTAGCAGTCCTGATCATCTGTCTCCTGGCCACGTTCACCATCATCAACAGGAAGAAGTACGTCTGTGTGTCTGTCTGTAAGGTTCTTTAGTAAATGACAGGCTGTCTCTAGGTAGTTAGAGGTGGGCTGTCATTATATAGTGCACTACTTAAGAACAGAGACTTCTGGCACCCTATTCCCTATATAGTGTACTACTTTAGACCAGAGCCCTATGGCACCCTATTCCCTATATAGTGCACTACTTTAGACCAGAGCCCTATGGCACCCTATTCCCTATATAGTGCACCACATTAGACCAGAGCCCTATGGCACCCTATTCCGTATATAATGCACTACTTTAAACCAGAGCCCTATGGCACCCTATTCCCTATATAGTGCACTACTTTAGACCAGAGCCCTATGGCACCCTATTCCCTATATAGTGCACCACATTAGACCAGAGCCCTATGGCACCCTATTCCGTATATAATGCACTACTTTAAACCAGAGCCCTATGGCACCCTATTCCCTATATAGTGCATTACTTTAGACTAGAGCCCTATGACACCCTATTCCCTATATAATGCACTACTTTAGACCAGACCCCACAGAGCAGTACATATGGGGAATAGGGTGCCGTTTGGGATGCTGTTTAACTCTGCTAACCCTGTGTGTGTGTGTGTCTACAGGAACAGTGACAGACTGGGGAATGGAGTTCTGTATGCATCAGTCAACCCTGAATACTTCAGCGCTGCAGAGAGTAAGTACCTGTAGTGACCATATCACCTGATAGAGACAGAGAGGAAGTACCTGTAGTGACCATATCACCTGATAGGTCGTCAGGGTCAGGCTGTGTGGTACTGTGATATAGTTGTCTGTTAACCCTCTCCTCTCCTCCAGTGTATATACCAGATGAATGGGAGGTGTTGAGGGAGAAGATCACGATGAACAGAGAGCTGGGTCAGGGGTCGTTTGGCATGGTGTACGAGGGCGTTGCTAAGGGAGTAGTCAAGGACGAGCCAGAGACGTGTGTGGCCATTAAGACGGTGAACGAGTCTGCCAGCATGAGAGAGAGAATAGAGTTCCTCAATGAAGCTTCTGTCATGAAGGAGTTCAACTGTCATCACGTGGTAAGACACACACACACACACACACACACACACACACACACACACAGTATGGTACGACACAGGACACACACACACACAGTATGGTACGACACAGGACACACACACACACAGTGTGGTACGACACAGGACACACACACACACACACAGTGTGGTACGACACAGGACACACACACACACAGTGTGGTACGACACAGGACACACACACACACAAACACACAGTGTGGTACGACACAGGACACACACACACACACACACAGTGTGGTACGACACAGGACACACACACACACAGTGTGGTAGGACACGAAAACACAGCGGACAGATACATTGAGACATAAGGCAATAATACCTGATACTCCACCCCCCCCTGTCCTGTCCAACCCCCCTGTCCTGTCTAAATGTTGACCTGATGCTCCACACCCCCTGTCCTGTCCACCCCCCCTGTCCTGTCTAAATGTTGACCTGATACTCCACACCCCCCCTGTCCTGTCTAAATGTTGACCTGATACTCCACACCCCCTGTCCTGTCTAAATGTTGACCTGATACTCCACATCCTGTCCTGTCTAAATGTTGACCTGAAACTCCACATCCTGTCCTGTCTAAATGTTGACCTGATACTCCACACCCCCTGTCTAAATGTTGACCTGATACTCCACACCCCCCTGTCCTGTCTAAATGTTGACCTGATACTCCACACCCCCTGTCCTGTCTAAATGTTGTCCTGATACTCCACACCCCCTGTACTGTCTAAATGTTGACCTGATACTCCACACCCCCTGTCCTGTCTAAATGTTGACCTGATACTCCACACCCCCTGTACTGTCTAAATGTTGACCTGATACTCCACACCCCCTGCCCTGTCTAAATGTTGACCTGATACTCCACACCCCCTGTCCTGTCTAAATGTTGACCTGATACTCCACACCCCCCTGTCCTGTCTAAATGTTGACCTGATACTCCACACCCCCTGTACTGTCTAAATGTTGACCTGATACTCCACACCCCCCTGTCCTGTCTAAATGTTGACCTGATACTCCACACCCCCTGTCCTGTCTAAATGTTGACCTGATACTCCACACCCCCTGTCCTGTCTAAATGTTGACCTGATACTCCACACTCACTGTCCTGTCTAAATGTTGACCTGATACTCCACACCCCCCCCTGTCCTGTCTAAATGTTGACCTGATACTCCACACCCCCTGTCCTGTCTAAATGTTGACCTGATACTCCACACCCCCTGTCCTGTCTAAATGTTGACCTGATACTCCACACCCCCCCTGTCCTGTCTAAATGTTGACCTGATACTCCACACCCCCTGTCCTGTCTAAATGTTGACCTGATGCTCCACACCCCCTGTCCTGTTCACCTGTCCTGTCTAAATGTTGACCTGATACTCCACACCCCCTGTCCTGTCTAAATGTTGACCTGATACTCCACATCCTGTCCTGTCTAAATGTTGACCTGAAACTCCACATCGTGTCCTGTCTAAATGTTGACCTGATACTCCACACCCCCTGTCTAAATGTTGACCTGATACTCCACACCCCCCTGTCCTGTCTAAATGTTGACCTGATACTCCACACCCCCTGTCCTGTCTAAATGTTGACCTGATACTCCACACTCACTGTCCTGTCTAAATGTTGACCTGATACTCCACACACCCTGTATTGTCTAAATGTTGACCTGATACTCCACACCCCCCCTGTCCTGTCTAAATGTTGACCTGATACTCCACACCCCCCTGTACTGTCTAAATGTTGACCTGATACTCCACACCCCCCTGTCCTGTCTAAATGTTGACCTGATACTCCACACCCCCTGTCCTGTCTAAATGTTGACCTGATACTCCACACCCCCTGTCCTGTCTAAATGTTGACCTGATACTCCACACACCCTGTCCTGTCTAAATGTTGACCTGATACTCCACACTCACTGTCCTGTCTAAATGTTGACCTGATACTCCACACCCCCCCTGTCCTGTCTAAATGTTGACCTGATACTCCACACTCACTGTCCTGTCTAAACGTTGACCTGATACTCCACACCCCCCTGTCCTGTCTAAATGTTGACCTGATACTCCACACCCCCCCTGTCCTGTCTAAATGTTGACCTGATACTCCACACCCCCCTGTCCTGTCTAAATGTTGACCTGATACTCCACACCCCCTGTCCTGTCTAAATGTTGACCTGATACTCCACACCCCCTGTCCTGTCCACACCCCCTGTCCTGTCTAAATGTTGACCTGATACTCCACACCCCCCCTGTCCTGTCAAAATGTTGACCTGATACTCCACACCCCCTGTCCTGTCTAAATGTTGACCTGATACTCCACACCCCCTGTCCTGTCTAAATGTGGACTTTAATACTCCACACCCCCTGTCCTGTCTAAATGTTGACCTGATACTCCACACCCCCTGTCCTGTTTAAATGTTGACTTGATACTCCACACCCCCCCTGTCCTGTCTAAATGTTGACCTGATACTCAACTACCCCTGTCCTGTCTAAATGTTGACCTATAACTCCACACCCCCTGTCCTGTCTAAATGTTGACCTGATGCTCCACACCCCCTGTCCTGTCTAAATGTTGACCTGATACTCCACACCCCCTGTCCTGTCTAAATGTTGACCTGATACTCCACACCCCCTGTCCTGTCCACACCCCCTTGTCCTGTCTAAATGTTGACCTGATGCTCCACACCCCCTGTCCTGTCTAAATGTTGACCTGATACTCCACCCCCCCTGTCCTGTCCACACCCCCTGTCCTGTCTAAATGTTGACCTGATACTCCACACCGCCTGTCCTGTCCACACACCCCCCTGTCCTGTCTAAATGTTGACCTGATACTCCACACCCCCTGTCCTGTTTAAATGTTGACTTGATACTCCACACCCCCCCTGTCCTGTCTAAATGTTGACCTGATACTCAACTACCCCTGTCCTGTCTAAATGTTGACCTATAACTCCACACCCCCTGTCCTGTCTAAATGTTGACCTGATGCTCCACACCCCCTGTCCTGTCTAAATGTTGACCTGATACTCCACACCCCCTGTCCTGTCTAAATGTTGACCTGATACTCCACACCCCCTGTCCTGTCCACACCCCCTTGTCCTGTCTAAATGTTGACCTGATACTCCACCCCCCCTGTCCTGTCCACACCCCCTGTCCTGTCTAAATGTTGACCTGATACTCCACCCCCCCTGTCCTGTCCACACCCCCTGTCCTGTCTAAATGTTGACCTGATGCTCCACACCCCCTGTCCTGTCTAAATGTTGACCTGATACTCCACCCCCCCTGTCCTGTCCACACCCCCTTGTCCTGTCTAAATGTTGACCTGATACTCCACACCCCCTGTCCTGTCTAAATGTTGACCTGATACTCCACACCCCCCCTGTCCTGTCTAAATGTTGACCTGATACTCCACACACCCCTGACCTGTCTAAATGTTGACCTGATACTCCACACCCCCTGTCCTGTCTAAATGTTGACCTGATACTCCACACCCCCCCTGTCCTGTCTAAATGTTGACCTGATACTCCACACTTACTGTCCTGTCTAAATGTTGACCTGATACTCCACACCCCCCCTGTCCTGTCTAAATGTTGACCTGATACTCCACACCCCCTGTCCTGTCTAAATGTTGACCTGATACTCCACACTTACTGTCCTGTCTAAATGTTGACCTGATACTCCACACCCCCCCTGTCCTGTCTAAATGTTGACCTGATACTCCACACCCCCTGTCCTGTCTAAATGTTGACCTGATACTCCACACCCCCTGTCTAAATGTTGACCTGATGCTCCACACCCCCTGTCTAAATGTTGACCTGAAACTCCACATTCCCTGTCCTGTCTAAATGTTGACCTGATACTCCACACCCCCTGTCCTGTCCACACCCCCTGTCCTGTCTAAATGTTGACCTTGATACTCCACACCCCCCCTGTCCTGTCTAAATGTTGACCTGATTCTCCACTCCCCCTGTACTGTCTAAATGTCTACCTTGATACTCCACACCCCCTGTCATGTCTTATGTTCCTGTGAACAAATAAGGAGCCCACTGATTGTCAGTTCAGGATGTGGGCTCTGACCACTGATGTCATTTGTGTGCTGTGATTCGTGCAGGTGCGTCTGCTGGGTGTGGTTTCTCAGGGCCAGCCCACCTTGGTCATCATGGAGCTGATGACTAAAGGAGATCTGAAGAGCCACCTGAGGTCACTACGGGCTAAAGATGTAAGTTACCTATCCCTCATTCTGACCCCTAACCCCTCATCCTGACCCCTACCACCTAGTCACCTGAGGTAACTTTGGGCTAAAGACTTACTTAGTTATTTACCCCTCATCCTGTTCCCTCATCCTGACCCCTAACCCCTCATCCTAACCCCTACCGCCTGAGGTCACTAAAAATAATACAATTGTATTTATCACATGCGCTGAACAACCTTACCTTGAAATGCTTACTTACAAGCCCTTAACCAACAATGCTGTTCAATAAATAGTTAACAAAATATAATGTAAATAGTCTGGGCGGTCATTTTGATTAGTTGTTCAGCAGTCTTATGGCTTGGGGTTAAGGAGCCTTTTGGACCTAGACTTGGCGCTCCAGTAACGTGCTGTAGCAGAGAGAACAGTCTTGATCTTGGGTGACTGGAGTTTTCAAAAAATATGGGCCTTCCTCTGACACCGCCTAATATAGAGGTCCTGGGTGGCAGGGAGCCTGGTATAGAGGTCCTGGGTGGCAGGGAGCCTGGTGTAGAGGTCCTGGGTGGCAGGGAGCCTGGTGTAGAGGTCCTGGGTGGCAGGGAGCCTGATGTAGAGGTCCTGGGTGGCAGGGAGACTGGTGTAGAGGTCCTGGGTGGCAGGGAGCCTGGTGTAGAGGTCCTGGGTGGCAGGGAGCCTGGTGTAGAGGTCCTGGGTGGCAGGGAGCCTGGTGTAGAGGTCCTTTAGCCTTTGTCTGGCTCACATTGAGGGAGAGGTTGTTATCCTGGCACCACACTGCAAGGTCTCTGACCTCCTCCCTATAGGCTGTCTCATCGTTGTCTGTAATCAGGCCTACCACTGTTGTCGTCAGCAAACTTAATGATGGCGTTCGAGTCGTGTGGGACTAAACAGGAGGTGCTAAGCACGCACCCCTGTGGGGCGCCCGTGTTGAGGATCAGCGTGGCAGATGTGTTGTTTCCTACCCTTACCACCTGGGGGCAGCCCGTCAGGAAGTCCAGGATCCAGTTGCAGAGGGAGGTGTTTAGTCCCACGGTCCTTAGCTTAGTGATGAGCTTTGTGGGAACTATGGTGTTGACTTCTCACGTAAGTGTTCCTTTTGTCCACGTGTGAAAGTGCAGTGTGGAAATTGAGATTGTGTCATCTGTGGATCTGTTAGGGAGGTATGCAAATTGGAGTGGGATGATGGTGTTGACGTGAGCCATGACCAGCCTTTCAATACACTTCATGGCTGTCGATGTGAGTGCTACGGGGCGGTAGTCATTTAGGCAGGCAGGTGAATGTCAGTGAAGACACTTGCCAGTTGGTCCATGTATGCTCTGAGTACACATCCGAGTAATCTGTCTGGCCCCGCGGACTTGTGAATGTTGACCTGTTTAAAGGTTTTGCTCACATTGGCTACGGAGAGCGTGATCACACAGTTGTCCGGAACAACTGGTGCTCTAATGCATGCTTCAGTGTTGCTTGCCTCGAAGCGAGAATAAAAGGCATTTTAATGGTCTGGTAGGCACGCTTCACTGGGCAGCTCGCGGCTGGGTTTCCCTTTGTAGTCCGTAATCGCCCCACATTCGACGAGCGTCAGCTGGTATAGTAGGATTCAGTCTTAGTCCTGTATTGACTCTTTGCCTGTTTGGTGGTTCGTCTGAGGGCATATCCGGATTTCTTATAAGCATCCGGATTAGTGTCCCGCTCCTTGAAAGCAGCAGCTCTAGCTTTTAGCTCGGTGCGGATGTTGCCTGTAATCCATGGCTTCTAGTTGGGATATGTACGTACGGTCACTGGGGACAACGTCGTCGATGCTCTTATTGATGAAGCCGGTGACTGCGTTGGTATACTCCTCAATGCCATTGGATGAATCCCTGAACATATTCCAGTCTGTGCTAGCAAAACAGTCCTGTAGCGTAGCATCTGGGTCATCTGACCACTTCCGTATTGAGTGAGTCACTGGTACTTCCTGCTTTAGTTTTTGCTTGTAAGCAGGAATTATGGTCAGATTTGCCAAATGCAGGGCGAGGGAGAGCTTTGTATGTGTCTCGGTGTGTGGGGTAAAGATGATCTAGAGTTTTTCCCTCTGGTTGCACACTTAATATACTGATAGAAATGAGGTCAAACTGGTTTAAGTTCGTCTGCATTAAAGTTCCCGGCCACTAGGAGCGCTGCTTCTGGATGAGCATTTTCTTGTTTGCTTATGGCTTTATACAGCTGGTTGAGTGGCCTTATCCAGCTGGTTGAGTGGCCTTATCCAGCTGGTTGAGTGGCCTTATCCAGCTGGTTGAGTGGCCTTATCCAGCTGGTTGAGTGGCCTTATCCAGCTGGTTGAGTGGCCTTATCCAGCTGGTTGAGTGGCCTTATCCAGCTCATTGAGTGTGGTCTTAATGCCAGTATCGGTTTGTGGTGGTAAATAGACGACTCGAAAGTGTGGTCAACAGTTTATCATGATGTACTATTGTATACTTCTGTATACATCTGGCCCTTCTTTGGACACTGTGTTAACTACCCTCCAGATGCCATACAACTCTCCTTCCGTGGCCTCCAACTGCTCTTAAATACAAGTAAAACTAAATGCATGCTCTTCAACCGATCGCTGCCCGCCCGTCAAGCATCACTACTCTGGACGGTTCTGACTTAGAATATGTGGACAACTACAAATACCTAGGTTTCTGGTCTGCTAAACATACCCTCGTAAAACTGACTATTCTACCGATCCTTGACTTTGGCGATGTCATTTATAAAATAACTTCCAACACTGACTGCATCCAATTTGCTGAGTAATCACAGTGCCATCCGTTTTGTCACCAAAGCCCCATATATTACCCACCACTGCAACCTGTATGCTCTCGTTGGCTGCCCCTCGCTTCATATTCGTCGCCAAACCCACTGGGTCCAGGTCATCTATAAGTCTCTGCTAGGTAAAGCCTGACCTTATCTCAGCTCACTGGTCACCATAGCAGCTCCCACCCGTAGCACGCACTCCAGCAGGTATATTTCACTGGTCACCCCCAAAGCCAATTCCTCCTTTGGTCATCTTTCCTTCCAGTTCTCTGCTGCCAATGACTGGAGCGAATTGCAAAAATCACTGAAGCTGGAGACTCATATCTCCCTCACTAACGTTAAGCACCAGCTGTCAGATCAGCTCACGGATCACTGCACCTGTACATAGCCCATCTGTAAATAGCCCATCTGTAAATAGCCCATCCAACTACCTCATCCCCATATTGTTATTTATTTTATTTTGCTCCTTTGCAGTGTCTCTACTTGCACATTCATCTTCTGCACATCTATCACTCCAGTGTGTAATTGCTAAATTGTAATTACTTCGCTACTACAGCCTATTTATTGCCTTACCTCCCTAATCTTACCTCATTTGCACACAATGTATATACACTGCTCAAAAAAATAAAGGGAACACTTAAACAACACAATGTAACTCCAAGTCAATCACATTTCTGTGAAATCAAACTGTCCACTTAGGAATCAACACTGATTGACAATAAATTTCACATGCTGTTGTGCAAATGGAATAGACAACAGGTGGAAATTATAGGCAATTAGCAAGACACCCCCAATAAAGGAGTGGTTCTGCAGGTGGGGACCACAGACCACTTCTCAGTTCCTATGCTTCCTGGCTGATGTTTTGGTCACTTTTGAATGCTGGTGGTGCTTTCACTCTAGTGGTAGCATGAGACGGAGTCTACAACCCACACAAGTGGCTCAGGTAGTGCAGCTCATCCAGGACGGCACATCAATGCGAGCTGTGACAAGAAGGTTTGCTGTGTCTGTCAGCGTAGTGTCCAGAGCATGGAGGCGCTACCAGGAGACAGGCCAGTACATCAGGAGACGTTGAGGAGGCCGTAGGAGGGCAACAACCCAGCAGCAGGACCTCTACCTCTGCCTTTGTGCAAGGAGGAGCAGGAGGAGCACTGCCAGAGTCCTGCAAAATTACCTCCAGCAGGCCACAAATGTGCATGTGTCTGCTCAAACGGTCAGAAACAGACTCCATGAGGGTGGTATGAGGGCCCGACGTCCACAGGTGGGGGTTGTGCTTACAGCCCAACACCGTGCAGGACGTTTGACATTTGCCAGAGATCACCAAGATTGGCAAATTCGCCACTGGCGCCCTGTGCTCTTCACAGATGAAAGCAGGTTCACACTGAGCACATGTGACAGACGTGACAGTCTGGAGAACGTTCTGCTGCCTGCAACATCCTCCAGCATGACCGGTTTGGCGGTGGGTCAGTCATGGTGTGGGGTGGCATTTCTTTGGGGGGCCGCACAGCCCTCCATGTGCTCGCCAGAGGTAGCCTGACTGCCATTAGGTACCGAGATGAGATCCTCAGACCCCTTGTGAGACCATATGCTGGTGCGGTTGGCCCTGGGTTCCTCCTAATGCAAGACTATGCTAGACCTCATGTGGCTGGAGTGTGTCAGCAGTTCCTGCAAGAGGAAGGCATTGATGCTATGGACTGGCCCGCCCGTTCCCCAGACCTGAATCCAATTGAGCACATCTGGGACATCATGTCTCGCTCCATCCACCAACTCCACGTTCTACCACAGACTGTCCAGGAGTTAGCGGATGCTTTAGTCCAGGTCTGGGAGGAGATCCCTCAGGAGACCATCCGCCACCTCATCAGGAGCATGCCCAGGCGTTGTAGGGAGGCCATACAGGCACGTGGAGGCCACACACACTACTGAGCCTCATTTTGACTTGTTTTAAGGACATTACATCAAAGTTGGATCAGCCTGTAGTGTGGTTAGCCACTTTAATTTTGAGTGACTCCAAATCCAGACCTCCATGGGTTGATAAATTTGATTTCCATTGATAATTTTTGTGTGATTTTGTTGTCAGCACATTCAGCACATGTAAAGAAAAAAAGTATTTAATAAGAATATTTCATTCATTCAGATCTAGGATGTGTTATTTTAGTGTTCCCTTTATTTTTTTTGAGCAGTGTATATATTTTTTCCTATTGCGTTATTGACTGTCCTGTGTATCCCATGTGTAACTCCGTGTTGTCTGTGTCGAACTGCTTTGCTTTATCTTGACCAGGTCGCAGTTGTAAATGAGAATTTGTTCTCAACTGGCCTACCTGGTTAAATAAAGGTCAATAAAAACAATGTAAAAAGAAACTCTACTTCTGGTGAGTAATATCTCGAGACTTCCGTAATATTAGACATCGCGCACCAGCTGTAATTGACAAGTAGACACACACCACCCCTCGTCTTACCAGACTAAGCTGTTCTGTCCTGCTGATGCACGGAAAACCCAGCACACTGAATATTATCCTTATCAGTGTCGTCATTCAGCCACGCCTCGGTGAAACATAAGATATTACAGTTTTTAATGTCCTGTTGGTAGGACAATCTTGAACAGAGTTTATCCAGTTTATTCTCCAGAGATTTTACGTTCGCTAATAGAAAGGACGGTGGAGGCGGGTTACCCACTCGCTTACGAATCCTCACAAGGCACCCTGAACTACATCCCCTGTATCTCCATCTTTTCTTCACGCGAGTGACAGGGATTTGGGCCTGGTCTGGGAGAAACAGTATATCCTTCGCGTCCGACTCATTAAATTAAAGATCTTTGTCCAGTTTGAGGTGAGTAATTACTGTTCTGCTATCCAGAAGCTCTTTCCGGTCTTACGAGACGGTAGCATCAACATTATTCTCAAAATAAGTTACAAACAATGCGAAAAAACACAAAATTGCTTAGGAGCCTGTAAACCGGCAGCCATCCCCTCCGACGCCATTGCGTGACAGGCCCTTACATTACCTAGCCCTACTCTACACCCTAACCCTTCAATACCTCATCCGATCTCCCGACCTGAACCTTCCTATTCTGTCCTCTACCGTACCCACCTCAGCTCCCACATGGACTCTAACCTCCTCTCTCTCCTCCCCTACAGCCGTCCCAGTCCTACAGTCTCAACCTCCCTCCTCTAAAGGAGATTATTCAGATGGACTCTAACCTCCTTTCTCTCCTCTCCTCCCCTACAGCTGTCCCAGTCCTACAGTCTCAACCTCCCTCCTCTGAAGAAGATTATTCAGATGGACTCTGACCTCCTCTCTCTCCTCCCAACAGCCGTCCCAGTCCTACAGTCTCAACCTCCCTCCTCTGAAGAAGATTATTCAGATGGACTCTAACCTCCTCTCTCTCCTCTCTCCTCCCGACAGCCGCCCCAGTCCTACAGTCTCAACCTCCCTCCTCTGAAGAAGATTATTCAGATGGACTCTAACCTCCTCTCTCTCCTCTCTCCTCCCGACAGCCGTCCCAGTCCTACAGTCTCAACCTCCCTCCTCTAAAGGAGATTATTCAGATGGACTCTAACCTCCTCTCTCTCCTCCCCTACAGCCGTCCCAGTCCTACAGTCTCAACCTCCCTCCTCTAAAGGAGATTATTCAGATGGACTCTAACCTCCTCTCTCTCCTCTCCTCCCCTACAGCTGTCCCAGTCCTACAGTCTCAACCTCCCTCCTCTAAAGGAGATTATTCAGATGGACTCTAACCTCCTCTCTCTCCTCCCCTACAGCCGTCCCAGTCCTACAATCTCAACCTCCCTCCTCTAAAGGAGATTATTCAGATGGACTCTAACCTCCTCTCTCTCCTCCCGACAGCCGTCCCAGTCCTACAGTCTCAACCTCCCTCCTCTGAAGAAGATTATTCAGATGGCTGGGGAGATAGCTGACGGGATGTCTTATCTCAACGCTAACAAGTTTGTCCACAGAGACCTGGCCGCCAGGAACTGTATGGTGGCAGACGACTACACCGTCAAGATAGGTGGTAAGAACAGACAGACTTCCTACTAAAGAATTACAATTCTATTAGACTTGTAATTTAGCCTCGTATATTGATGTGGACAGTGTTTTTCTACGTGCATGTTAAGTCTTTCTTCCCTGTGTGTGAGTAGATTTTGGTATGACCAGAGACATCTATGAGACAGACTACTACCGTAAAGGAGGAAAGGGGTTGCTGCCGGTCCGATGGATGTCCCCCGAGTCCCTTAAAGATGGAGTGTTCACCACCACCTCTGATGTCTGGTAACTGCACCATTCAACCATTCACCTTCTCATTTCAATGAGGATGGAGCAATTTATTTCACTTCCAGGAGGGACTACATTTAAAAGGAATGGAGCCAACCTTGTAGAAGAGCCTGAACCCCTCTCTCCATTTGTCCCCTCTTGGGAAGCCATTTAGCCTGATGTTTTGAGAGGGAGTGGAACACAAGTCCCATTCCAGCTTCTGTCTGTCTGTTTAGAGCAGAGCTGGCCAGTACGTCTCACTACCGTTTATATAAACAGTACACTACTACAGCACACTACAGTAAATATATCTTCTCTACATTACTCCTCTCCTCCAGTAACTCCTCTATATTACTCCTCTCCCCCAGTAACTCCTCTACATTACTCCTCTCCTCCAGTAACTCCTCTATATTACTCCTCTCCCCCAGTAACTCCTCTACATTACTCCTCTCCCCCAGTAACTCCTCTACATTACTCCTCTCCTCCAGTAACTCCTCTATATTACTCCTCTCCTCCAGTAACTCCTCTATATTACTCCTCTCCTCCAGTAACTCCTCTACATTACTCCTCTCCTCCAGTAACTCCTCTACATTACTCCTCTCCTCCAGTAACTCCTCTACATTACTCCTCTCCTCCAGTAACTCCTCTATATTACTCCTCTCCTCCAGTAACTCCTCTATATTACTCCTCTCCTCCAGTAACTCCTCTACATTACTCCTCTCCTCCAGTAACTCCTCTGCATTACTCCTCTCCTCCAGTAACTCCTCTATATTACTCCTCTCCTCCAGTAACTCCTCTACATTACTCCTCTCCTCCAGTAACTCCTCTACATTACTCCTCCAGTAACTCCTCTGCATTACTCCTCTCCTCCAGTAACTCCTCTACATTACTCCTGTCCTCCAGTAACTCCTCTACATTACTCCTCTCCTCCAGTAACTTCTCTACATTACTCCTCTACATTACTCCTGTCCTCAAGTAACTCCTCTACATTACTCCTCTCCTCCAGTAACTCCTCTGCATTACTCCTCTCCTCCAGTAACTCCTCTGCATTACTCCTCTCCTCCAGTAACTTCTCTACATTACTCCTCTCCTCCAGTAACTCCTCTACATTACTCCTCTCCTCCAGTAACTCCTCTGCATTACTCCTCTCCTCCAGTAACTCCTCTACATTACTCCTCTCCTCCAGTATCTTCTCTATATTACTCCTCTCCTCCAGTAACTCCTCTACATTACTCCTGTCCTCCAGTAACTCCTCTACATTACTCCTGTCCTCCAGTAACTCCTCTACATTACTCCTCTCCTCCAGTAACTCCTCTGCATTACTCCTCTCCTCCAGTAACTCCTCTGCATTACTCCTCTCCTCCAGTAACTCCTCTATATTACTCCTCTCCTCCAGTAACTCCTCTACATTACTCCTGTCCTCCAGTAACTCCTCTACATTACTCCTCTCCTCCAGTAACATCTCTACATTACTCCTCCAGTAACTCCTCTGCATTACTCCTCTCCTCCAGTAACTTCTCTACATTACTCCTCTCCTCCAGTAACTCCTCTACATTACTCCTCTCCTCCAGTAACTTCTCTACATTACTCCTCTACATTACTCCTGTCCTCAAGTAACTCCTCTACATTACTCCTCTCCTCCAGTAACTCCTCTGCATTACTCCTCTCCTCCAGTAACTCCTCTGCATTACTCCTCTCCTCCAGTAACTTCTCTACATTACTCCTCTCCTCCAGTAACTCCTCTACATTACTCCTCTCCTCCAGTAACTCCTCTGCATTACTCCTCTCCTCCAGTAACTCCTCTACATTACTCCTCTCCTCCAGTATCTTCTCTATATTACTCCTCTCCTCCAGTAACTCCTCTACATTACTCCTGTCCTCCAGTAACTCCTCTACATTACTCCTGTCCTCCAGTAACTCCTCTACATTACTCCTCTCCTCCAGTAACTCCTCTGCATTACTCCTCTCCTCCAGTAACTCCTCTGCATTACTCCTCTCCTCCAGTAACTCCTCTACATTACTCCTCTCCTCCAGTAACTCCTCTACATTACTCCTGTCCTCCAGTAACTCCTCTACATTACTCCTCTCCTCCAGTAACATCTCTACATTACTCCTCCAGTAACTCCTCTGCATTACTCCTCTCCTCCAGTAACTTCTCTACATTACTCCTCTCCTCCAGTAACTCCTCTACATTACTCCTCTCCTCCAGTAACTCCTCTGCATTACTCCTCTCCTCCAGTAACTCCTCTACATTACTCCTCTCCTCCAGTAACTCCTCTGCATTACTCCTCTCCTCCAGTAACTCCTCTATATTACTCCTCTCCTCTAGTAACTTCTCTACATTTATCCTCTTTTCTTCATGTCCTCCAGGGCTTGAGGACTGGGGAGGGGGAGTCTGGGGGGACCAATAGGGGAGTGGGTGGCTTTAACGGTCCTCTTAATGCTGATTGTTTCTTGTGAGAAGGAAACGACCCGACACTACGACGCGACACTCTCCCTGGCCAGATTACAGAGCGGACCCAGAAAATACACGCATACACCTCTGATCACACACACTTCCTCTCTCTCACACACACACACACACACACACACACACACACACGTGTGTAGGGTCAGGGTGTATGGTGTATAGTGTGTAGGGTGTATAGGGTGTGTAGGGTCATGGTGTGTAGGGTGTTTAGGGTCAGCGTGTATAGGGTGTGTAGGGTCAGCGTGTATAGGGTGTGTAGGGTCAGGGTGTGTAGGGTCATGGTGTGTAGGGTGTATCGAGTCATGGTTTATAGCATGTGTAGTGCTATGGTGTATAGGGTCATGGTGTATAGGGTCATGGTGTATAGGGTCATGGTGTATAGAGTCATGGTGTAAATATATGGTGGTCATGGTGTATAGGGTCATGGGTCATGGTGTATAGGGTCATGGTGTATAGGGTCAGGGTGTATAGGGTGTGTAGGGTCAGGGTGTATAGGGTCAGGGTGTATAGGGTCAGGGTGTATAGGGTCATGGTGTATAGGGTCAGGGTGTATAGGGTGTGTAGTGTCATGATGTGTAGGGTCAGGGTTTATGGTGTATAGTGTCAGGGTGTGTAGGGTCAGGGTGTATAGGGTCAGGGTGTATAGGGTCAGGGTGTATAGGGTCAGGGTGTATAGGGTCATGGTGTATAGGGTCAGGGTGTATAGGGTCAGGGTGTATAGGGTCAGGGTGTATAGGGTGTGTAGTGTCATGATGTGTAGTGTCAGGGTGTATTGGGTGTGTATAGGGTGTGTAGGGTCAGGGTGTATAGGGTCATGGTGTATAGGGTCGTGGTGTATAGGGTCATGGTGTGTAGAGTCATGCTGTATATGGTGGTCATGCTGTGTAGGGTCATGGTGTATAGGGTCATGGTGTATAGGGTCATGGTGTACAGGGTCATGGTGTATAGGGTCATGGTGTGTAGAGTCATGCTGTATATGGTGGTCATGGTGTATAGAGTAATGTTTTATAGCATGTGTAGTGCTATGGTGTACAGGGTCATGGTGTACAGGGTCATGGTGTATAGGGTCATGGTGTGTAGAGTCATGCTGTATATGGTGGTCATGCTGTGTAGGGTCATGGTGTATAGGGTCATGGTGTATAGGGTCAGGGTGTATAGGGTGTGTAGTGTCATGATGTGTTGGGTCAGGGTGTATGGTGTATAGTGTCAGGGTGTATTGGGTGTGTATAGGGTGTGTAGGGTCAGGGTGTATAGGGTCAGGGTGTATAGGGTGTATAGGGTCATGGTGTGTAGGGTGTAAAGGGTCATGATGTGTAGTGTGTAGGGTCATGGTGTATAGGGTCAGGGTGTATAGGGTGTGCAGGGTCAGGGTGTATAGGGTCATGGTGTATAGGGTCATGGTGTGTAGGGTCATGGTGTGTAGGGTCAGGGTGTATAGGGTCATGGTGTATAGGGTCAGGGTGTATAGGGTCATGGTGTGTAAAGGGTCATGGTGTGTATGGTCATGGTGTATAGGGTGTGTAGGGTCATGGTGTACAGGGTCATGGTGTACAGGGTGTGTAGGGTCATGGTGTACAGGGTCATGGTGTACAGGGTGTGTAGGGTCATGGTGTATATCAAATCAAATCAAATGTATTTATATAGCCCTTCGTACATCAGCTGATATCTCAAAGTGCTGTACAGAAACCCAGCCTAAAACCCCAAACAGCAAGCAATGCAGGTGTAGAAGCACGGTGGCTAGGAAAAACTCCCTAGAAAGGCCAAAACCTAGGAAGAAACCTAGAGAGGAACCAGGCTATGTGGGGTGGCCAGTCCTCTTCTGGCTGTGCCGGGTGGAGATTATAACAGAACATGGCCAAGATGTTCAAATGTTCATAAATGACCAGCATGGTCGAATAATAATAAGGCAGAACAGTTGAAACTGGAGCAGCAGCACGGCCAGGTGGACTGGGGACAGCAAGGAGTCATCATGTCAGGTAGTCCTGGGGCATGGTCCTAGGGCTCAGGTCCTCCGAGAGAAAGAAAGAGAGAAGGAGAGAATTAGAGAACGCACACTTAGATTCACACAGGACACCGAATAGGACAGGAGAAGTACTGACCCTAGCCCCTAGCCCCCCGACACATAAACTACTGCAGCATAAATACTGGAGGCTGAGACAGGAGGGGTCAGGAGACACTGTGGCCCCATCCGAGGACACCCCTCCTAGGGTCATGGTGTGTAGGGTCTGGGTGTATAGTTTGTATAGGGTGTGTAGGGTCAGGGTGTATAGGGTCAGGGTGTATAGTGTCATAGTGTATAGGTTCAGGGTGTGTAGGGTCATGGTGTATATGGTGTGTAGGGTCCGGGTGTATAGGATATGTAGGGTTAGGGTGTATAGTGTAATGCTATGTAGGGTCAGGGTGTGTAGGTTTAGGGTGTGTATAGGGTATGTAGGGTTAGGGTGTATAGTTTCAGGGTGTATAGGGTCTGGATGTGTAGGGTCATGGTGTGTAGGGTCATGGTGTGTAGAGTCAGGGTGTATAGTGTCATGGTGTGTAGGGTCAGGGTGTATAGTGTCATGGTGTGTAGGGTCAGGGTGTATAGTGTCATGGTGTGTAGGGTGTGTAGGGTCATGGTGTATTGGGTCAGGGTGTGTAGGGTGTATAGGGTCAGGGTGTATAGTGTCATGGTGTGTAGGGTCAGGGTGTATAGTGTCATGGTGTGTAGGGTGTGTAGGGTCATGGTGTATAGGGTCAGGGTTTGTAGGGTGTATAGGGTCAGGGTGTGTAGGGTCATGGTGTGTAGGGTGTTAGGGTCATGGTGTGTAGGGTCATGGTGTATAGGGTCAGTGTGTGTAGGGTCAGTGTGTGTGGGATCAGGGTGTGATGTGTGTATAGGGTCATGGTGTATAGGGTGTGTAGGGTCAGGGTGTATAGGATATGTAGGTTTAGGGTGTAAAGTTTCAGGGTGTATAGGGTATGTAGGGTTAAGGTGTATAGGGTCATGGTATATAGGATATGTAGGGTTAGGGTGTGTAGGTTTAGGGTGTAAAGTTTTAGGGTGCATAGGGTATGTAGGATTAAGGTGTATAGTTTCAGGGTATATAGGGTCTGGGTGTGTAGGGTGTATAGGGTCATGGTGTATAGGGTCATGCTGTATAGTGTCATGGTGTGTAGGGTCATGGTGTGTAGGGTCATGGTGTGTAGGTTGTATAGGGTCATGGTGTGTAGGGTCATGGTGTATAGTGTCATGGTGTGTAGGTTTTATAGGGTCATGGTGTGTAGGGTGTGTAGGGTCATGGTGTGTAGGGTCATGGTGTGTAGGGTGTTTAGGGTCATGGTGTGTAGGGTCTTGGTGTATAGGGTCAGGGTGTGTAGAGTCATGTGTGTAGGGTCATGGTGTATAGGGTCAGGGTGTGTAGGGTCATGGTGTGTAGGGCCATGGTGTATAGGGTCAGTGTGTGTAGGGTCAGTGTGTGTGGGATCAGGGTGTGTAGGGTCAGTGTGTGTAGGATCAGGGTGTGATGGGTGTATAGGGTCATGGTGTATAGGGTGTGTAGGGTCAGGGTGTATAGGATATGTAGGTTTAGGGTGTAAAGTTTCAGGGTGTATAGGGTATGTAGGGTTAAGGTGTATAGGGTCATGGTATATAGGATATGTAGGGTTAGGGTGTGTAGGTTTAGGGTGTAAAGTTTTAGGGTGCATAGGGTATGTAGGATTAAGGTGTATAGTTTCAGGGTATATAGGGTCTGGGTGTGTAGGGTGTATAGGGTCATGGTGTGTAGGGTGTATAGGGTCATGGTATATAGGATATGTAGGGTTAGGGTGTGTAGGTTTAGGGTGTAAAGTTTCAGGGTGCATAGGGTATGTAGGATTAAGGTGTATAGTTTCAGGGTATATAGGGTCTGGGTGTGTAGGGTGTATAGGGTCATGGTGTGTAGGGTCATGGTGTGTAGGGTCATGGTGTGTAGTGTAATGGTGTGTAGTGTCATGGTGTGTAGGGTCATGGTGTGTAGTGTCATGGTGTGTAGGGTCATGGTGTATAGTGTCATGGTGTATAGGGGCAGGTGTGTAGTGTCATGGTGTATAGGGGCAGGTGTGTAGTGTCATGGTGTGTAGGGTGTGTAGGGTCATGGTGTGTAGGGTCATGGTGTGTAGGGTCATGGTGTGTAGGGTCAGGGTGTGTAGGGTCATGGTGTGTAGGGTCATGGTGTGTAGGGTCATGGTGTGTAGGGTCAGGGTGTGTAGGGTCTGGATGTGTAGGGTGTATAGGGTCAGGGTGTATAGTGTCATGGTGTGTAGGTTTTATAGGGTCATGGTGTGTAGGGTGTGTAGGGTCATGGTGTGTAGGGTCATGGTGTGTAGGGTCATGGTGTGTAGGGTGTTTAGGGTCATGGTGTGTAGGGTGTGTAGGGTCATGTTGTCATGGTGTATAGGGTGTGTAGGGTCATGGTGTATAGGGTTAGGGTGTGTAGGGTGTATAACCCTGTCTCCTCTCTCTCTGCAGGTCTTTTGGGGTGGTGTTATGGGAGATAGCCACACTAGCAGAGCAGCCCTACCAGGGGATGTCCAATGAGCAGGTGCTGCACTTCGTTATGGATGGAGGACTGCTAGACAAACCAGACAACTGCCCTGACATGCTGTGAGTTACACACGCACACACACACCTGGGTGTCCGTTAGCCCGGTATATCTGGATTTTTGCCCCAAAAAATTGAAAAGCCGATAAATAAAATTGGTGCTGGCCAATTGTCCGGGGGAAGAAAAATCCTTTTGCGAAATAATGTTTTTTAGTCCATTGATGGAAATACCATTCGATGGAAATATATTTGACCGGTCAGGCTTATCGGTATGTAGGTTACTTTGCATAATTTTGTGGAATTAGATTGGTGCGTGTGTACAGTATATTCCCTGGACCACCTCCTCCCCCTCTCCCTGGACCACCTCTTCTCCCTGGACCACCTCCTCCTCCTCTCCCTGGACCACCTCTTCTCCCTGGACCACCTCCTCCCCCTCTCCCTGGACCACCTCTTCTCCCTGGACCACCTCTTCTCCCTGGACCACCTCCTCCCCCTCTCCCTGGACCACCTCTTCTCCCTGGACCACCTCCTCCTCCTCTCCCTGGACCACCTCTTCTCCCTGGACCACCACCACCATCTCCTCTCCCTGGACCACCTCCTCCCCCTCTCCCTGGACCACCTCTTCTCCCTGGACCACCACCTCCCCCTCTCCCTGGACCACCTCTTCTCCCTGGACCACCTCTTCTCCCTGGACCACCACCTCCCCCTCTCCCTGGACCACCTCTTCTCCCTGGACCACCTCTTCTCCCTGGACCACCACCTCCCCCTCTCCCTGGACCACCTCTTCTCCCTGGACCACCTCTTCTCCCTGGACCACCACCTCCCCCTCTCCCTGGACCACCTCTTCTCCCTGGACCACCTCTTCTCCCTGGACCACCACCACCATCTCCTCTCCCTGGACCACCACCTCCTCCCCCTCTCCCCGGACCACCTCTTCTCCCTGGACCACCACCACCATCTCCTCTCCCTGGACCTCCTTCTCTCCCTGGACCTCCTTCTCTCCCTGGACCTCCTTCTCTCCCTGGACCACCTCCTCCCCCTCTCCCTGGACCTCCTTCTCTCCCTGGACCTCCTTCTCTCCCTGGACCACCACCTCCCCCTCTCCCTGGACCACCTCTTCTCCCTGGACCACCACCACCATCTCCTCTCCCTGGACCTCCTTCTCTCCCTGGACCACCACCTCCTTCTCTCCCTGGACCTCCTTCTCTCCCTGGACCTCCTTCTCTCCCTGGACCACCACCTCCCCCTCTCCCTGGACCACCTCTTCTCCCTGGACCACCACCAGCATCTACTCTCCCTGGACCTCCTTCTCTCCCTGGACCACCACCTCCTTCTCTCCCTGGACCTCCTTCTCTCCCTGGACCACCATCTCCTCTCCCTGGACCTCCTTCTCTCCCTGGACCTCCTTCTCTCCCTGGACCTCCTTCTCCTCTCCCTGGACCTCCTCCTCCTCCTCTCCCTGGACCACCACCTCCTCTCCCTGGACCTCCTTCTCTCCCTGGACCTCCTCCTCCTCTCCCTGGACCTCCACCTCCTCCTCTCCCTGGACCTCCACCTCCTCCTCTCCCTGGACCACCTCCTTCTCTCCCTGGACCACCTCCTTCTCTCCCTGGACCACCTCCTTCTCTCCCTGGACCACCTCCTTCTCTCCCTGGACCTCCTCCTCCTCCTCCTCTCCCTGGACCTCCTTCTCTCCCTGGACCTCCTTCTCTCCCTGGACCACCTCCTTCTCTCCCTGGACCTCCTCCTTCTCTCCCTGGACCTCCTTCTCTCCCTGGACCTCCTCCTTCTCTCCCTGGACCTCCTCCTTCTCTCCCTGGACCTCCTTCTCTCCCTGGACCTCCTCCTCTCCCTGGACCTCCTCCTCCTCTCCCTGGACCTCCTCCTCCTTCTCTCCCTGGACCTCCTCCTCTCCCTGGACCTCCTCCTCCTCTCCCTGGACCTCCTCCTCCTCCTCTCCCTGGACCTCCACCTCCTCCTCTCCCTGGACCTCCACCTCCTCCTCTCCCTGGACCACCTCCTTCTCTCCCTGGACCTCCTTCTCTCCCTGGACCACCTCCTTCTCTCCCTGGACCTCCTCCTTCTCTCCCTGGACCTCCTTCTCTCCCTGGACCACCTCCTCTCCCTGGACCTCCTCCTCTCCCTGGACCACCTCCTTCTCCCTGTGCCTTCTCTTTGGGGGTCTGCCAGTCCGGTAGTCTGTTCAGCCTGTTAGGTTTCAGCAGCATGGGGCTCTGCCAGTCCGGTAGTCTGTTAGGTTTCAGCAGCTTGGGGCTCTGCCAGTCTGGTAGCCTGTTAGGTTTCAGCAGCTTGGGGCTCTGCCAGTCCGGTAGCCTGTTCAGCCTGTTAGGTTTCATCAGATTGGGGCTTTGCTCTATTGACTGGAGGCTGTAATGTCTAGTATACTGCCATCTATTGACTGGAGGCTGTAATGTCTAGTATACTGCCATCTATTGACTGGAGGATGTAATGTCTAGTATACTGCCATCTATTGACTGGAGGCTGTAATGTCTAGTATACTACCATCTATTGACTGGAGGCTGTAATGTCTAGTATACTGCCATCTATTGACTGGAGGCTGTAATGTCTAGTATACTGCCATCTATTGACTGGAGGCTGTAATGTCTAGTATACTGCCATCTATTGACTGGAGGCTGTAATGTCTAGTATACTGCCATCTATTGACTGGAGGCTGTAATGTCTAATATACTGCCATCTATTGACTGGAGGCTGTAATGTCTAGTATACTGCCATCTATTGACTGGAGGCTGTAATGTCTAGTATACTGCCATCTATTGACTGGAGGCTGTAATGTCTAGTATACTGCCATCTATTGACTGGAGGATGTAATGTCTAGTATACTGCCATCTATTGACTGGAGGCTGTAATGTCTAGTATACTGCCATCTATTGACTGGAGGCTGTAATGTCTAGTATACTGCCATCTATTGACTGGAGGATGTAATGTCTAGTATACTGCCATCTATTGACTGGAGGATGTAATGTCTAGTATACTGCCATCTATAGACTGGAGGCTGTAATGTCTAGTATACTGCCATCTATTGACTGGAGGCTGTAATGTCTAGTATACTACCATCTATTGACTGGAGGATGTAATGTCTAGTATACTGCCATCTATTGACTGGAGGATGTAATGTCTAGTATACTGCCATCTATAGACTGGAGGCTGTAATGTCTAGTATACTGCCATCTATTGACTGGAGGCTGTAATGTCTAGTATACTGCCATCTATAGACTGGAGGATGTAATGTCTAGTATACTGCCATCTATTGACTGGAGGATGTAATGTCTAGTATACTGCCATCTATTGACTGGAGGCTGTAATGTCTAGTATACTGCCATCTATTGACTGGAGGCTGTAATGTCTAGTATACTGCCATCTATTGACTGGAGGATGTAATGTCTAGTATACTGCCATCTATTGACCAGAGGGGGAAATATAACATCACTTTAAATGCTTCACAAACAACCCTATCTGGAAAACAAGTATTACTGTACACACACACACACACACACACACACACACACACACACACACACACACACACTTGTGTGGACATGTATAGATATGGAACGTGAACTGTTTTGGTGCTTGAATTGAAAGAACTACTGCCTGCACCCATTAGATAATATCTAACTTCTCTCTCTCTCCTACCAGGTTTGAGTTAATGTGTTGGCAGTACAACCCATTAGATAATATCTAACTTCTCTCTCTCTCTCCTACCAGGTTTGAGTTAATGTGTTGGCAGTACAACCCATTAGATAATATCTAACTTCTCTCTCTCTCTCCTACCAGGTTTGAGTTAATGTGTTGGCAGTACAACCCATTAGCTACCAGGTTTGAGTTAATGTGTTGGCAGTATAACCCATTAGATAATATCTAACTTCGCTCTCTCTCTCTCCTACCAGGTTTGAGTTAATGCGTTGGCAGTATAACCCATTAGATAATATCTAACTTCTCTCTCTCTCTCCTACCAGGTTTGAGTTAATGCGTATGTGTTGGCAGTACAACCCATTAGCTACCAGGTTTGAGTTAATGTGTTGGCAGTATAACCCATTAGATAATATCTAACTTCGCTCTCTCTCTCTCCTACCAGGTTTGAGTTAATGCGTATGTGTTGGCAGTACAACCCTAAGATGCGTCCGTCGTTTCTGGAGATCATTAACAGCATCAAGGAGGAGCTGGAGCCACCGTTCAGAGAGATGAGTTTCTTTTACAGCGAAGAGAACAAGCTTCCGGACACAGAGGAGTTAGACATGGAGGTAGAAAACATGAAGAATGTTCCTTTAGGCCCAGCTGCCTCTTCACGGCCCCCCATCCCCTGCCCCCCCACCACCTCCGGGTCCGCCCTGCCCAACCAGCCCCCTCCTCCCCCCTCCCAACAGACATCAGCCTCCACGGCCCCCGACGGTCCATTAACGCTGGGCTCCACCCCCCCTTCAGCCCCGTCCTCTGGGCAGGTTCAGCCCCAGGCTCCCTCGTCTCCCTGCTCCCCAGCCCTCGTGGCCACCAGCCAGGCCTGCTGCTCCCGAGTGGCCCCTGGCCCCTCCTCAGCCCAGAGCTCAGGGGCGTCAGAACAGGTGGAGTCCAACGGCCCCGAGGCGGTCGCCCAGGTCCTGCTGCGACCAGCCTTCAATGACTCACCGCCCTACGCACACATGAACGGAGTGAGGAAGAAGGAACGTGCCATGCCCCTCCCACAGTCCTCGGCCTGCTGATCCTAGTGGACCTCTCTCCATCCCTCATCCCTCTTTTCTAAAGAGCTTGGTGGACTCCTTTGTGGTGGGACTCCTCTGTGGTGGGACTCCTCTGTGGTGGGACTCCTCTGTGGTGGGACTCCTCTGTGGTGGGACTCCTCTGTGGTGGGACTCCTCTGTGGTGGACTTCCTCTGTGGTGGGACTCCTCTGTGGTGGGACTCCTCTGTGGTGGGACTCCTCTGTGGTGGGACTCCTCTGTGGTGGACTTCCTCTGTGGTGGGACTCCTCTGTGGTGGGACTCCTCTGTGGTGGGACTCCTCTGTGGTGGGACTCCTCTGTGGTGGGACTCCTCTGTGGTGGGACTCCTCTGTGGTGGGACTCCTACTTTTTCATTCTGTTATTGTATTGACATTGATATAAAGCACCTCCTGCTGAGGCCTGCTGGGAGGACCCTGACCCACAACCTGAACAACGTTTTTTTTTTTTTACATATAGTCCTTTAGGCCCAGCTACCTTTATATATAAAACGCAAGTCCGTTGTTCAGGAAGGTTTCTGGTTACCGCTACCAGTCAAAAGTTTGGACACACCTACTCATTCAAGGGTTTTTCTTAATGTTTACTATTTTCTACATTGTAGAATAATAGTGAAGACATCAAAAACAAACAAAAATAAAAAAGTGTTAAGCAAATCAAAATATATTTGAGATTCTTCATGATAGCCACCCTTTGCCTTGATGACAGCTTTGCACTCTTGGCATTCTCTCAAGCAGCTTCATGAGGAATGCTTTTCCAACAGTCTTGAAGGAGTTCCCACATATGCTGAGCACTTGTTGGCTGCTTTTCCTTCACTCTGTGGTCCAACTCATCCCAAACCATCTCAATTGGGTTGAGGTCGGGTGATTGTGGAGGCCAGGTCATCTGATGCAGCACTCCATCACTCTCCTTGGTCATATAGCCCTTACACAGCCTGGAGGTGTGTTGGGTCATTGTCCTTTTGAAAAACAAATGATAGTCCCACTAAGCCCAAACCAGATGGGATGGCATATCGCTGCAGAATACATCACACCACCTCCATGCTTCACGGTGGGAACCACACATGCGGAGATCATCTGTTCATCTACTCTGCATCGCACAAAGACACGGCTGTTGGAACCAAAAATCTCAAATTTGGACTCATCAGACCAAAGGACAGATTTCCACCGGTCTAATGTCCATTGGTCGTGTTTCTTGGCCTAAGCAAGTCTCTTCTTCCTATTGGTGTCCTTTAGTAGTGGTTTCTTTGCAGCAATTCAACCATGAAGTCCTGATTCACAGTCTCCTCTAAACAGTTGATGTTGAGATGTGTCTGTTAGTGAGGCTGGTAACTTTAATGAACTTATCCTCTGCAGCTGAGGTAACTCTGGGTCTTCCTTTCCTGTGGCGGTCCTCATGATAACCAGATTCATCATAGCGCTTGATGGTTTTTGTGACTGCACTTGAAGAAACTTTCAAAGTTCTTGACATGTTCCATATTGACTGACCTTCATGCCTTAAATTAATGATGGACTGTCATTTCTCTTTGCTTATTTGAGCTGTTCTTGCCATAATATGGACTTGGTCTTTTACCAAATAGGGCTATCTTCTGTATACCAACCCTACCTTGTCACAACACAACTGATTGGCTCAAACAAACAACGGATTGGCTCAAACACACAACTGATTGGCTCAAACACACAACTGATTGGCTCAAACGCATAAAGAAGGAAAGAAATTCCACAAAAATAACTTTTAACAAGGCACACCTGTTAATTAAAATGCATTCCAGGTGATAACCTCATAAAGCTGGTTGAGAGAATGCAAAGCTGTCATCAAGGCAAAAGGGTGGCTATTTGAAGAATCTCAAAATGAAAATATATTTTGAACTCTTTCTCTTTTTTGGGTTACGACATGATTCCATTTGTGTTATTTCATAGTGTTGATGTCTTCACTATTATTCTACAATGTAGAAAATAGTACAAATAAAGAAAACCCCTGGAATGAGTAGGTGTTCTAGAACCCTGGAATGAGTAGGTGTTCTAGAACCCTGGAATGAGTAGGTGTTCTAGAACCCTGGAATGAGTAGGTGTTCTAAACTTTATACAGGTACTGAGATGGTACACTATATATATATATAGTGTGTTTTCTATTAGTTTTTCTAAATATCCCCAAATGGAGACGTGATGGTTGGTTGGCTCACTGTGTAATATTGGGGGGCATTATTATTATTGTGAGGTAAATGTTAAATCTTCTGTCTGGACGCCACGTCAACGGTCAAGCGCTGTCTGTCTCTGTGTCTGTGTTGTATATCAGTGGATGGACAGACATGATCCTCTCTGTTGGACTGGGACAAGATGGTCATCACTGATGATGGTTAGTTGTCTGGTGTGAACTACGTCTTCTCCCTTTTGTCTTGTCTGTGATTGACAGGAATCATTCTGACACTAGTGTGAACTACGTCTTCTCCCTTTTGTCTTGTCTGTGATTGACAGGAATCATTCTGACACTAGTGTAAACTACGTCTTCTCCCTTTTGTCTTGTCTGTGATTGACAGGAATCATTCTGACACTAGTGTGAACTACGTCTTCTCCCTTTTGTCTTGTCTGTGATTGACAGGAATCATTCTGACACTAGTGTGAACTACGTCTTCTCCCTTTTGTCTTGTCTGTGATTGACAGGAATCATTCTGACACTAGTGTAAACTACGTCTTCTCCCTTTGTCTTGTCTGTGATTGACAGGAATCATTCTGACACTAGTGTGAACTACGTCTTCTCCCTTTTGTCTTGTCTGTGATTGACAGGAATCATTCTGACACTAGTGTAAACTACGTCTTCTCCCTTTTGTCTTGTCTGTGATTGACAGGAATCATTCTGACACTAGTGTGAACTACGTCTTCTCCTTTTGTCTTGTCTGTGATTGACAGGAATCATTCTGACATTTGCGTAAACTACTTGTCGTCTCCTAAGCCTACAAGACATGACTAAATTATTTAGTATCTTAAAGGATTGTGATCAATGGGAGGTTGTTTTATCCAGTCCTTCAGTTCCCTTCTTAGTTCCTCTGACCGGATGTATGGCTCCATATGCTTAGTTCCTCTGACCGGATGTATGGCTCCATATGCTTAGTTCATCTGACCGGATGTATGGCTCCATATGCTTAGTTCATCTGACCGGATGTATGGCTCCATATGCTTAGTTTCTCTGACCGGATGTATGGCTCCATATGCTTAGTTTCTCTGACCGGATGTATGGCTCCATATGCTTAGTTCCTCTGACCGGATGTATGGCTCCATATGCTTAGTTCATCTGACCGGATGTATGGCTCCATATGCTTAGTTCATCTGACCGGATGTATGGCTCCATATGCTTAGTTCCTCTGACCGGATGTATGGCTCCATATGCTTAGTTCATCTGACCGGATGTATGGCTCCATATGCTTAGTTCATCTGACCGGATGTATGGCTCCATATGCTTAGTTCATCTGACCGGATGTATGGCTCCATATGCTTAGTTCCTCTGCCCGGATGTATGGCTCCATATGCTTAGTTCATCTGACCGGATGTATGGCTCCATATGCTTAGTTTCTCTGACCGGATGTATGGCTCCATATGCTTAGTTTCTCTGACCGGATGTATGGCTCCATATGCTTAGTTTCTCTGACCGGATGTATGGCTCCATATGCTTAGTTCCTCTGACCGGATGTATGGCTCCATATGCTTAGTTCATCTGACCGGATGTATGGCTCCATATGCTTAGTTCATCTGACCGGATGTATGGCTCCATATGCTTAGTTTCTCTGACCGGATGTATGGCTCCATATGCTTAGTTTCTCTGACCGGATGTATGGCTCCAGTCCAGTAGTATGGAGGGAGTAGGGACAGACAGGAGTTGTCTCCAGTCCAGTAGTATGAAGGGAGGGAGACATTGCTGTACACAGCAGGTATATATTTACACTGTAGTCTCTGCTCTAAGATTTAGAACATTTCTCCATTGCTCTTACAGTTGTTCACTACATCACCAACAGTATGTGGACACGAACTCGTCAAACATCTCATTTCAAAATGATGGGCATTAATATGGAGTTGGTCCCCCTTCTGCTGCTATAACAGCCTCCACTCTTCTTGGAAGTCTTTCCACTAGATGTTGGAACATTGCTGCTATAACAGCCTCCACTCTTCTGGGAAGGCTTTCCACTAGATGTTGGAACATTGCTGCTATAACAGCCTCCACTCTTCTGCGAAGGCTTTCCACTAGATGTTGGTACATTGCTGCTGGGACTTGCTTCCATTCAGCCACAAGAGCATTAGTGAGGTCGGGCACTGATGTTGGGCGATTAGGCCTGGCTAGCAGTCGGCATCCCAATGGGATTGAGGTCAGGGCTCTGCGCAGACCGGTCAAGTTCTTCCACATCGATCTCAACAAACCATTTCTGTATGGACCTCACTTTGTGCACGGGGGCTTTGTCATGCTGAAACAGGAAAGGGCCTTCCCCCAAACTGTTACCATAAAGTTGGAAGCACATAATCATCTAGAATGTCATTGTATGCTGTAGCATTAAGATTTCTGTTCACTGGAACTAAGGGCCTTACCCCGAACCATGAAAAACAGCCCCAGACTGTTATTCCTCCTCCACCAAACTTTACAGTTGGCACTATGCATTCGAGCAGGTAGCGTTACCTGGCATCGGCCAAACCCAGATTCGTCTGTCGAACTGCCAGATGGTGAAGTGTGATTAATCACTCCAGAGAAAGCGTTTCCACTGCTCCAGAGTTCAATGGCGGTGAGCTTTACACCACTCCAGCCAACACTTGGCATTGTGAATGGTGATCTTAGGCTTGTGTGCGGCTGCTCAGCCATGGAAACCCATTTCATGATGCTCCCGACCAACAGTTCTTGTGCTGACGTTGCTTCCAGAGGCAGTTTGGAACTCGGTACTGAGTGTTTTTAAACGCGCTACCTGCTTCAGCACTCGCCGGTCCCATTCTGTGAGCTGGTGTGGCCTACCACTTCGTGGCTGAGCCGTTGTTGCTCCTATATGTTCCCACCTCACAATAACAGCACTTACTGTTGACCGGGGCAGCTCTAGCAGGGAAGATATTTTACTAACTGACTTGTTGGAAAGGTGGCATCCTATGACGGTGCCACGTTGAAAGTCACTGAGCTCTTCAGTAAGGGCCATGCTACTGCCAATGTTGTGCTATGGAGATTGCATGGCTGTGTGGTGAATTTTATACATGTCAGCAACGGGTGTGGCTGAAATGAGCTGAATCCACTCATTTGAAGGGGTGTCCACATACTTTTGTATATTTGGTGTAGTTAGACCTCAGAACATGTTCATACACATCACTGTTTATGTTCTTCTAAGTAATTGTCTGTACAGAAGCTGCTATTTAATTCTTTATTTTTCTTGTGGTTATAATATATCTATATAAAAATGAATCGTTCAGGTTGATTGTTTTACTCTCGTTCCCATTACAGTCCATTTGTTCTTATGCTTGTTGTATTTCTCAAACAATTCATTCATATGAAACATCATTGTTTCTCTTTAACTCATAAAGATATGCTGTTTTGCCACATATTGTCCAAAGCCTTACATTTGTTTTCACCAATACATTGTTGTTTTTGCCGGAAAGATGGCTTTTTGTTTTAGTTTCTTAGAGGTTTAGTGACGGTATTCCTAACTGTTGTCTTTCCTGAATGAAGGACAGAGAAAGACCCCCCCCCCCCCCCCCAGTCCTTAATGAAGGAAAGAGATACTGACATATCCCCCCCATTACTGGATCAAATAATGAGCTGCCATATCTACCCCCATTACTGATCAAATAATGAGCTGCCACATCTACCCCCATTACTAGATCAAATAATGAGCTGCCACATCTACCCCCATTACTAGATCAAATAATGAGCTGCTACTGCCACATCTACCCCCATTACTAGATCAAATAATGAGCTGCCACATCTACCCCCATTACTAGATCAAATAATGAGCTGCCACATCTACCCCCATTACTAGATCAAATAATGAGCTGCCACATCTACCCCCATTACTAGATCAAATAATGAGCTGCCACATCTACCCCCATTACTAGATCAAATAATGAGCTGCCACATCTACCCCCATTACTAGATCAAATAATGAGCTGCTACTGCCACATCTACCCCCATTACTAGATCAAATAATGAGCTGCCACATCTACCCCCATTACTAGATCAAATAATGAGCTGCCACATCTACCCCCATTACTAGATCAAATAATGAGCTGCTACTGCCACATCTACCCCCATTACTAGATCAAATAATGAGCTGCCACATCTACCCCCATTACTAGATCAAATAATGAGCTGCCACATCTACCCCCATTACTAGATCAAATAATGAGCTGCCACATCTACCCCCATTACTAGATCAAATAATGAGCTGCCACATCTACCCCCATTACTAGATCAAATAATGAGCTGCCACATCTACCCCCATTACTAGATCAAATAATGAGCTGCCACATCTACCCCCATTACTAGATCAAATAATGAGCTGCTACTGCCACATCTACCCCCATTACTAGATCAAATAATGAGCTGCCACATCTACCCCCATTACTAGATCAAATAATGAGCTGCCACATCTACCCCCATTACTAGATCAAATAATGAGCTGCTACTGCCACATCTACCCCCATTACTAGATCAAATAATGAGCTGCCACATCTACCCCCATTACTAGATCAAATAATGAGCTGCTACTGCCACATCTATCCCCCATACTAGATCAAATAATGAGCTGCCACATCTATCCCCCATACTAGATCAAATAATGAGCTGCTACTGCCACATCTACCCCCATTACTAGATCAAATAATGAGCTGCCACATCTACCCCCCATACTAGATCAAATAATGAGCTGCTACTGCCACATCTACCCCCATTACTCTACCCCCATCTACCACCACAAACCGATGCTGGCACTAAGTCCGAGCTGTATATGGCCATAAGCAAACAAGAAAATGCTCATCCAGAAGCAGCGCTCCTAGTGGCCGGGGACTTTAATGCAGGGAAACTTAAATCAGTTTGACCTCATTTCTACCAGCATGTCAAATGTGCAACCAGAGGGAAAAACTCTAGACCATCTTTACCCCACACACCGAGACACATACAAAGCTCTCCCTCCATTTGGCAAATCTGACCATAATTCTATCCTCCTCCTGATTCCTGCAAGCAAAAACTGTGTGATCATGCTCTCCGTAGCAGATGTGAGCAAGACATTTTAAACAGGTCACCATTCACAAGTCAGCGGGGCCAGACAGATTACCAGGACGTGTACTCCAAGCATGTGCTGACCAACTGGCAAGTGTCTTCACTGACATTTTCAACCTCTCCCTGACCGAGTCTGTAATACCTACATGTTTCAAACAGACCACCATAGTCCCTGTGCCCAAGAAAGCGAAGGTAACCTGCCTAAATGACTACAGCCCCATAGTACTTACGTCAGTAGCCATGAAGTGCTTTGAAAGGCTGGTCATGGCTCACATCAACACCATCATCCCAGAAACCTTAGACCCACTCCAATTCGCATACCGCCCCAACAGATCCACAGATGACGCAATCTCAATCGCATTCCACATTGCCCTTTTCCCACCCGGACAAAAGGAACATCTACGGTGTCAAGAATAAGCATGGGCACCCTTTGGAATGACCTGGATATCTGCTTAAATTGGTCATAACATGTGATCTGATCTTCATCTAAGTCACAACAATAGACAAACAGTCTGCTTAAACTAATAACACAATTATACGTTTTCATGTCTATTGATTACACACCGTGTAAACATTCACAGTGCAGGGTGGGAAAAGTATGTGAACCCTTGGATTTAATAACTGGTTGACCCTCCTTTTGGAACCAATAACCTCAACCAAATGTTTTTTTGTAGTTGCGGATCAGACCTGCACAACGGTCAGGAGGAATTTTGGACCATTCCTCTTTACAAAACTGTTTCAGTTCAGCAATATTCTTGGGATGTCTGGTGTGAACCGTTCTCTTGAGGTTATGCCACAGCATCTCAATCGGGTTGAGGTCAGGACTGGGTCACTCCAGAAGGCGTATTTTCTTCTGTTGAAGCCATCCTGTTGTTGATTTACTTCCGTGTTTTGGGTCGTTGTCCTGCTGCATCACCCAACTTCTGTTGCGCTTCAATTGGCAGACGGATAGCCTTACATTCTCCTGCAAAATGTATTGATAAACTTGGGAATTCATTTTTCTGTTGACGATAGCAAGCTGTCCAGACCCTGAGGCAGCAAAGCAGCCCCAAACCATGATGCTCCCTCCACCATACTTTACAGTTGGGATGAGGTTTTTATGTTGGTGTGCTGTGCTGTGCCTTTTTTTCTCCACACATAGTGTTTGTTCCTTCCAAACAACTCAACTTTAGTTTCATCTGTCCACAGAATATTTGCCAGTAGCGCTGTGGAACATCCAGGTGCTCTTTTGCAAACTTTGTTTTTGGACAGTAGTGGCTTCTTCCGTGGTGTCCTCCCATGAACACCATCCTTGTTTAGTGTTTTACGTATCGTAGACTCGTCAACAGAGATGATAGCATGTTCCAGATATGTCTAAATCTTCAGCTGACACTAGGATTCTTCTTAACCTCATTGGGCCTTCTGCGCTGTGCTCTTGCAGTCATCTTTGCAGGATGGCCAGTCCTAGGAAGAGTAGCAACAGTGCTGAACTTTCTCCATTTATAGACCATTTGTCTTACCGTGAACTGATGAACATCAAGGCTTTTAGAGACACTTTTGTAACCCTTTCCAGCTTTATGTAAGTCAATAATTCTTAATCTTAGGTCTTCTGAGGTATCTTTTGTTCGAGGCATGGTTCACATCAGGCAATGCTTCTTGTGAATAGCAAACTCAAATTTTGTGAGTGTTTTGTATAGGGCAGGGTAACTCTAACCAACATCTCGTCTCATTGATTGGACTCCAGGTTAGCTGACCCATGACTCCAAGTAGCTTTTGAAGAAGTCATTAGCCTAAGGGTTCACATACTTTTTCCAACCTACACTGTGAATGTATTCAATATAGACAAGAAAAATACAAGAATTTGCGTGTTATTAGTTTAAGCACACTGTGTGTCTGTTCTGACGTAGATGGTCAGATAAAAAATGTACCAATTTATGCAGAAATCCAGGTAATTCCAAAGGGTTCACATACTTTTCTTGCCACTGTATGTGAGCATGATATTCATTGACTACAGCTCAGCGATCAACACCATAGTGCCCACACAACTCATCACTAAGCTAAGGACCCTGGGACTAAACACCTCCCCCTGCAACTGGATCAAGGACTTCCTGACGGGCCGCCTCCCATGTGGTAAGGGTAGGTAACAACACATCTGCCACGTCAATACAGGCAACAACATCCCTGCCACGCTAATCCTCAACCCGGGGGCCCCTCAGGGTGCGTGCTTAGTCCCCTCCTGTATTCCCTGTTCACCCACGACTGTGTGGAAAGCACGACTCCAACACCATTAAGTTTGCTTACGACAAGTGGTAGGCCTGATCATCGACAAGGATGAAACAGCCTATAGGGGTGAGAGACCTGGCAGTGTGGTGCCAGGACAACAACCTCTCCCTCAGCGTGAGCAAGACAAAGGAGATGATCGTGGACTACAGGAAAAGGAGGGCCGAACACGCCCCTTTCACATTGACGGTGCTGTAGTGTAGCAGGTTGAGATCTTTAAGTTCCTTGGTGTCCACATCACCAACAAACTCATGGTCCAAACATACTAAGGCAGTCGCGAAGAGGGCACAACAATACCTTTCCCCCTCAGGAGACTGAAAAGATTTGGCATGGTTCCCCAGATCCTCAAACTTCTACAGCTGCACCATCGAGAGCATCCTGACCGATTGCATCATCGCCTGGTATGGCAACTGCTTGGCATCCGATTGTTTGGCGCTACAGAGGGTAGTGTGTATGGCCCAGTACATCACTGGGTCAAAGCTTCCTGTCATCCAGGACCTACAGTGCATTCAGAATGTATTCAGACCCCTTGACTTTTTCCACATATTGTTAAATTACAGCCTTTTTCTAAAATTGATTAAATTAAACCATTTTCTCAGCAATCTACACACAACTCCCCATAATGACAAAGATAAAACAGTTTTTTAGACATGTTTGCTAATTTATTAAAAACCAGAAATATCTTATTTACATAAGTATTTGGACCCTTTGCTATGAGACTCTAAATTGATCTCAGGTGCATCCTGTTTCCATCGATCATCCTTCAGATGTTTCTACAACTTGATTGGAGATCACCTGAGGTAAATTCAATTGATTGGACATGATTTGGAAAGGCACACACCTGTCTACATAAGGTCCCACAGTTAACAGTGAATTTCAGAGCAAAAACCAAGCCAGGAGGTCAAAGGAATTGTCCTCCAAGACAGGATTGTGTTGAGGCACAGATCTGGGGAAGGGTACCGAAACAATTCTGCAGCATTGAAGGTCCCCAAGAAATCAGTGGCCTCCATTTTTAATTTTTTTTTATTCTCCCCAATTTCGTGGTTTCCAATTGATAGTTAGTCTTGTCTCATCGCTGCAACTCCCGTACGGACTCAGGAGAGGCGAAGGTCGAGAGCCATACATCCTCCGAAACACAACCCAACCTAGCTGCACTGCTTCTTGACACAATGCCCATCCAACCTGGAAGCCAGCCGCACCAATGTGTAGGAGGAAACACTGTACACCTGGCGACCTGATCAGCGTGCACTGCGCCCGGCCCGCCACAGGAGTCGCTAGTGCGCGATGAGACAAAGATATCCCTTCCGGCCAAACCCTCCCTAACCCGGACGACGCTGGGACAATTGCGCGTCGCCCCATGGACCTCCCGGTCGCGGCCGGCTGCGACAGAGCCTGGGCTCAAACCCAGAATCTCTGGTGGCACAGCTAAGCTTAGTGCCATAGACCACTGCACCACCTGGGAGGCCCGCCTCCATCATTCTTAAATGGACGAAGTTGAAACCACCAAGACTCTTCCTAGAGCTGGCCGCCCAGCCAAATTCAGAATTGGGAGAAGGGCCTTGGCCAGGGAGGTGACCAATAACCAAATGGTCACTCTGACAGAGCTCTAGAGTTCTTCTGTGGAGATGGTAGAATCTTCCAGAAGGACAACCATCTCTGCAGCACTTCACCAATCAGGCCTTTATGGTAGAGTGGCTAGATGGAAGGCACTCCTCAGTAAAAGGCACATGGCTTTCATCAAGCTGCCCACTCAAGAAAAAGCTTAAAACGATAACCAGTGCCTGCAGCCTAGTTCAGGTTAGCAACCCTTTGCCTTGATGACAGCTTTGCACACTCTTGGCATTCTCTCATCCAGCTTCACCTGTAATTGATTTACAACAGTCTTGAAGGAGTTCCCACATATGCTGAGCACTTGTTGGCTGCTTTTCCTTCACTCTGCGGTCCGACTCATCCTAAACCATCTCAATGTGTTTGAGGTCGGAGGGTTATGGAGGCCAGGTCATCTGATGCAGCACTCCATCACTCTCCTTTTTGGTAAAATAGCCCTTACACAGCCTGGAGGTGTTGGGTCATTATCCTGTTGAAAAACAAATGATAGTCCCACTACGCCATGCCATCTGGTTTGGGCTTATCACTGCAGAATGCTGTTGTAGCCATGTTGGTTATGTGCCTTGAATTCTAAATAAATCACAGACAGTGTCACCAGCAAAGCACCCGCACACCATCACACCACCTCCATGCTTTACGGTGGGAACTACACATGCGGAGATCATCCGTTCACCCACACCGCGTCTCACAAAAACACGGCGGTTGGAACCAAAAATCTCCAATTTGGACTCCAGACCAAAGGACACATTTCAACCGGTCTAATGTCCATTGCTCGTGTTTCTTGGCCCAAGTGACACTTCTTATTGGTGTTCTCTAGTAGTGGTTTCTTTGCAGCAATTCAACCATGAAGGCCTGATTCACACAGTCTCCTCTAAACAGTTGATGTGTCTCTTACTTGAATCAGTGATGCATTTATTTGGCTGCAATTTCTGAGGCTGGTAACTCTAATGAACGTATCCTCTGCAGCAGAGGTAACTCTGGGTCTTCCATTCCTGTGGCGGTCCTCATGAGAGCCCGTTTCATCATATTGAATGATGGTTTTTGCAACTGCATTTGAAGAAACTTTCAATGTTCTGTATTGACTGACCTTCATGTCTTAAAGTAATGATGGACTGTTGTTTCTCTTTGCTTATTTGAGCTGTTCTTGCCATAATATGGACTTGATCTTTTACCAAATAGGGCTATCTTCTGTATACCAACCCTACCTTGTCACAACACAACTGATTGGCTCAAACACACAACTGATTGGCTCAAACACATTAAGGAAAACAATTACAAAAATAACTGAAAGACACAGCTGTTAATTTAAATGCATTCCAGGCACCTTATGAAGCTGGTTGAGAGAATGCCAAGAGTGGGCAAAGCTGTCATCCAGGCAAAGGTTTGCTATTTGAAGAAACTAAAATATAAAATACTTTTTGATTTGTGTCGAAACTTTTGTTTACTACATGATTCCATGTGTTATTTCATAGTTTTGATGTCTTCACTATTATTCTACAAAAAGTAAAAATAAGAAAAACCCTTGAATGAAGAGGTGTTTTAAAACTTTTGACCGGTAGTGTATATTATAAGCAAAAGGATGTTCCCCAATGCTGGAAGGGGGGCCTGAGTGAAAAAGTTTGGGAACTCTTGCTGTACCTGATATGCTTAATTCAGTATGCCACTATACATGTTCTGAGACGATCCAGAGATACTCAAAGATACTAATGTATGGTGCATTTGGTTCTGGTGGAAGAGCGCCCCCGTGTCGCTAAAGCTAGAATCGTTACGATGCCTCAAAAACTACAACAACCGGCAAACAACTCACATCCGGGCTCCAGTCAATGACGTCGCCGTTGACTTTTAAGTCTGTTGATAAAATATCAAGACGTGCCCACAGGGACGTTAGGCTTTACAAACATTGCTTCTGCAAGAAGGTAAAGGAAGTAGCTAAGCTAACAGTTTGACATGAATAAGCAGTTCACTTGGAGATTTGCTTTCAAAGAAGCCAGCTACTGTTTTGAAACGTTTGATAATGTTAGTTTTAATTGTCCATACATGGCTAGCTAGCTAGTTACATAAGTTAACTGTTTGTTTTGCACACATTGCCAAGGAAGACCCAAGTGCTCGCAGCTAACGTTAGCTTGCTCTGCATGGCATATAACAACGTTACTGTTATGCTAACGTTAGCTCGCAAGTAACAGTACAGTAGGACCGAAGATACTGCTGGTAGAACTAGCTAACGTTACTAGCTAGCTAGCATCTTTCCTAAGGTATGTTTTGGACATTCAACCAAGCTGTATGTCTGATTTATGAATAAAACATTGTTTTATTGTATCTAACTATTGCACACGTAGGCGTTATACTTTGCCAATGCATCGTGGTCCCAGTCTGATTATGGGAACATCTCTGCGTTGTTTTCCTGTTTATTTTCCTCTTTAAGGTGTAGCGGTGGTTCAGATAGAAGACCCGGAAAGGTACAGGAAGTGACGGTGCTTCCTTGTTGCCATGGCGTCTGAGCTGCAGGAGGCGATCTGCATGGCCAAGCAGGAGCGTCACAAGAACCTGTTCCTCAACTACAGGTGTGTTTTATTAAGGCATGTTACTATGTGTTAAATGTAAGTTATATGTGCTAGCCTTGATTCAACCTGTTCCTCAACTACAGGAACCTGAACAACTTTCCGGTCGAGCTGCTGAAAGATGAAGGACTACAGTTCCTACAGAGGCTTTATATGAAGAGGAACTCTCTCACCACGCTGGTACGGACTGGTAGGGTCTCTGGTCCAGAACTCTCTCACCACGCTGGTACGGACTGGTGGGGTCTCTGGTCCAGAACTCTCTCACCACGCTGGTACGGACTGGTGTGGTCTCTGGACCAGGCTGTTACGTAACACCTTGGACCAGAGCTAGGTGTCTGTCCGGCATAGTTTAGATCCAGTATTTATGTGTGGTAACTCTCATTCTTTAGCCTGGCTCTTAGTGATGCCAGTTTTCTATAATTTGCATTGTGGTCTGTGTTCTAAAAATATGCTTTCTCTCCTTTCTGCAGCCGGATAATCTAGCACAGAAGCTCCCCAACTTAATAGAGCTGTAAGTATAGAAGCTCCCCTATTTAATAGAGCTGTAAGTATAGAAGCTCCCCAACTTAATAGAGCTGTAAGTATAGAAGCTCCCCTATTTAATAGATCTGTAATTATAGAAGCTCCCCAACTTAATAGATCTGTAATTATAGAAGCTCCCCAACTTAATAGAGCTGTAAGTATAGAAGCTCCCCAACTTAATAGAGCTGTAAGTATAGAAGCTCCCCAACCTAATAGAGCTGTAAGTATAGAAGCTCCCCAACTTAATAGAGCTGTAAGTATAGAAGCTCCCCAACTTAATAGAGCTGTAAGTATAGAAGCTCCCCTATTTAATAGATCTGTAAGTATAGAAGCGCCCCTATTTAATAGATCTGTGAGTATAGAAGTGCCCCAACTTAATAGAGCTGTAAGTATAGAAGCGCCCCTATTTAATAGATCTGTGAGTATAGAAGTGCCCCAACTTAATAGAGCTCCAAGTGTATAAAAGCATATTTTCTTACTGTAGGAAAGACATCGGGCAGGAATGCATAGGAACTGTTGGACCAGCAGTTTGCATGCGTCCACTAGATGGCACTACAGTTACAGATGCATTATATTCTGGGAAAGTAATCAACCGTGGTGGTCTTTCACATGTTTGTTACTTTTTACTTGTTGACACTTGTCAATCTTTTAAAGTGTCATTGCTCTTTGTCTCTTCAAGGTATCTGCATTCCAACAATATAACCTGTGTTCCTGAAGGTGATTTCTCAATGATCTTCAGTCATTTAGTAGAGGCTGATACTATTATACTGAGTTACTTACATTCAACACCTTGTCAGTACTACATAGAGCCATGACTACATGGAACTCTATTCCACAGTACAACATAGAGCCATGACTACATGGAACTCTATTCCACAGTACTACATAGAGCCATGACTACATGGAACTCTATTCCACATCAAGTAACTGATGCAGCAGTAGAATCATATAAAACAATGCACCTTATTGAACAGCAGGGACTGTGAAGCAACACAAACACAGGCACAGACATGTGCATACAAACACACCAAAACATAGGCACTATACACACACGTACACACAGATTTTGTATTTTAGATATGTTGTAGTAGAGGAGTGGTCCAAGGGAACACACTTAATGTGTTGTGAAATGTAAGGTTTAAAAAAAATAAAAGCAATTTAAGCCTTAATTTTGCTGGAAGAGTAACTGCTGCCTTGGCAGGAACTAATGGGGAACCATAATAAACCCCAGGAAGAGTAGCTGCTGCCTTGGCAGGAACTAATGGGGAACCATAATAAACCCCAGGAAGAGTAGCTGCTGCCTTGGCAGGAACTAATGGGGAACCATAATAAACCCCAGGAAGAGTAGCTGCTGCCTTGGCAGGAACTAATGGGGAACTATAATAAACCCCAGGAAGAGTAGCTGCTGCCTTGGCAGGAACTAATGGGGATCCATAATAAACCCCAGGAAGAGTTGCTGCTGCCTTGGCAGGAACTAATGGGGATCCATAATAAACCCCAGGAAGAGTAGCTGCTGCCTTGGCAGGAACTAATGGGGATACATAATAAACCCCAGGAAGAGTAGCTTCTGCCTTGGCAGGAACTAATGGGGATCCATAATAAACCCCAGGAAGAGTAGCTGCTGCCTTGGTAGGAACTAATGGGGATCATAATAAACCCCAGGAAGAGTAGCTGCTGCCTTGACAGGAACTAATGGGGATCCATAATAAACCCCAGGAAGAGTAGCTGCTGCCTTGGCAGGAACTAATGGGGATCCATAATAAACCCCAGGAAGAGTAGCTGCTGCCTTGGTAGGAACTAATGGGGATCATAATAAACCCCAGGAAGAGTAGCTGCTGCCTTGGCAGGAACTAATGGGGATCCATAATAAACCCCAGGAAGAGTATCTGCTGCCGTGGCAGGAACTAATGGGGATCCATAATAAACCCCAGGAAGAGTTGCTGTCCTCAGCGATAGGTAACCTGTCCTCAGCTATAGGTAATCTGTCCTCAGCTATAGGTAACCTGTCTTGTCCTCGGCGATAGGTAACCTGTCTTGTCCTCAGCTATAGGTAACCTGTCTTGTCGTCAGCTATAGGTAACCTGTCCTGTCCTCAGCTATAGGTAACCTGTCTTGTCCTCAGCTATAGGTAACCTGTCTTGTCCTCAGCTATAGGTAACCTGTCCTCAGCTATAGGTAACCTGTCCTGTCCTCCGCTATAGGTAACCTGTCCTCAGCTATAGGTAACCTGTCCTCAGCTATAGGTAACCTGTCCTCCGCTATAGGTAACCTGTCCTGTCCTCTGCTATAGGTAACCTGTCCTCAGCTATAGGTAACCTGTCCTCAGCTATAGGTAACCTGTCCTCAGCTATAGGTAATCTGTCCTCAGCTATAGGTAACCTGTCCTCAGCTATAGGTAACCTGTCCTCAGCTATAGGTAACCTGTCCTCAGCTATAGGTAACCTGTCTTGTCCTCAGCTATAGGTAACATGTCCTCAGCTATAGGTAACCTGTCCTCAGCTATAGGTAACCTGTCCTCAGCTATAGGTAACCTGTCCTCAGCTATAGGTAACCTGTCCTCAGCTATAGGTAACCTGTCCTGTCCTCCGCTATAGGTAACCTGTCCTCAGCTATAGGTAACCTGTCTTGTCCTCCGCTATAGGTAACCTGTCCTCCGCTATAGGTAGCCTGTCCTCAGCTATAGGTAACCTGTCCTCAGCTATAGGTAACCTGTTCTCAGCTATAGGTAACATGTCCTCAGCTATAGGTAACCTGTCCTGTCCTCAGCTATAGGTAACCTGTCCTCAGCGATAGGTAACCTGTCCTCAGCTATAGGTAAGCTGTCTTGTCCTCAGCTATAGGTAACCTGTCTTGTCCTCAGCTATAGGTAACCTGTCTTGTCCTCAGCTAGAGGTAACCTGTCTTGTCCTCAGCTAGAGGTAACCTGTCTTGTCCTCCGCTAGAGGTAACCTGTCTTGTCCTCAGCTATAGGTAACCTGTCTTGTCCTCAGCTATAGGTAACCTGTCTTGTCCTCAGCTATAGGTAACCTGTCTTGTCCTCAGCTATAGGTAACCTGTCCTCAGCTATAGGTAACCTGTCCTCAGCTATAGGTAAGCTGTCCTCAGCTATAGGTAACCAGTCTTGTCCTCAGCTATAGGTAACCTGTCTTGTCCTCAGCTATAGGTAACCTGTCTTGTCCTCAGCTATAGGTAGCCTGTCCTCAGCTATAGGTAACCTGTCCTCAGCTATAGGTAACCTGTCCTCAGCTATAGGTAACCTGTCCTCAGCTATAGGTAAGCTGTCCTCAGCTATAGGTAACCTGTCTTGTCCTCAGCTATAGGTAACCTGTCTTGTCCTCAGCTATAGGTAAGCTGTCCTCAGCTATAGGTAACATGTCCTCAGCTATAGGTAACCTGTCCTGTCCTCAGCTATAGGTAACCTGTCCTCAGCGATAGGTAACCTGTCCTCAGCTATAGGTAAGCTGTCTTGTCCTCAGCTATAGGTAACCTTTCTTGTCCTCAGCTATAGGTAACCTGTCCTCAGCGATAGGTAACCTGTTCTCAGCCAAAGGTAACATGTCCTCAGCTATAGGTAACCTGTCCTGTCCTCAGCTATAGGTAACCTGTTCTCAGCTATAGGTAACATGTCCTCAGCTATAGGTAACCTGTCCTGTCCTCAGCTATAGGTAACCTGTCCTCAGCGATAGGTAACCTGTCCTCAGCTATAGGTAAGCTGTCTTGTCCTCAGCTATAGGTAACCTGTCTTGTCCTCAACTATAGGTAACCTGTCTTGTCCTCAGCTAGAGGTAACCTGTCTTGTCCTCAGCTAGAGGTAACCTGTCTTGTCCTCAGCTAGAGGTAACCTGTCTTGTCCTCAGCTATAGGTAACCTGTCTTGTCCTCAGCTATAGGTAACCTGTCTTGTCCTCAGCTATAGGTAACCTGTCTTGTCCTCAGCTATAGGTAACCTGTCCTCAGCTATAGGTAACCTGTCCTCAGCTATAGGTAACCTGTCCTCAGCTATAGGTAACCTGTCCTCAGCTATAGGTAAGCTGTCCTCAGCTATAGGTAACCAGTCTTGTCCTCAGCTATAGGTAACCTGTCTTGTCCTCAGCTATAGGTAACCTGTCCTCAGCTATAGGTAACCTGTCCTCAGCTATAGGTAAGCTGTCCTCAGCTATAGGTAACCTGTCTTGTCCTCAGCTATAGGTAACCTGTCTTGTCCTCAGCTATAGGTAAGCTGTCCTCAGCTATAGGTAACCTGTCTTGTCCTCAGCTATAGGTAACCTGTCTTGTCCTCAGCTATAGGTAACCTGTCTTGTCCTCAGCTATAGGTAACCTGTCCTGTCCTCAGCTATAGGTAACCTGTCCTCAGCTATAGGTAACCTGTCCTCAGCTATAGGTAACCTGTCCTCAGCTATAGGTAACCTGTCCTCAGCTATAGGTAACCTGTCCTCAGCTATAGGTAACCTGTCCTCAGCTATAGGTAACCTGTCCTCAGCTATAGGTAACCTGTCCTCAGCTATAGGTAACCTGTCCTCAGCTATAGGTAACCTGTCTTGTCCTCAGCTATAGGTAACCTGTCCTCAGCTATAGGTAACCTGTCCTCAGCTATAGGTAAGCTGTCTTGTCCTCAGCTTTAGGTAAGCTGTCCTGTCCTCAGCTATAGGTAACCTGTCTTGTCCTCAGCTATAGGTAACCAGTCTTGTCCTCAGCTATAGGTAACCTGTCTTGTCCTCAGCTATAGGTAACCTGTCGTGTCCTCAGCTATAGGTAACCTGTCTTGTCCTCAGCTATAGGTAAGCTGTCTTGTCCTCAGCTATAGGTAAGCTGTCCTGTCCTCAGCTATAGGTAACCTGTCTTGTCCTCAGCTATAGGTAACCTGTCCTCAGCTATAGGTAAGCTGTCATGTCCTCAGCTATAGGTAACCTGTCCTCAGCTATAGGTAACCTGTCTTGTCCTCAGCTATAGGTAACCTGTCCTGTCCTCAGCTATAGGTAACCTGTCTTGTCCTCAGCTATAGGTAACCTGTCCTCAGCTATAGGTAACCTGTCCTCAGCTATAGGTAACCTGTCCTCAGCTATAGGTAACCTGTCCTCAGCTATAGGTAACCTGTCCTCAGCTATAGGTAACCTGTCCTGTCCTCAGCTATAGGTAACCTGTCCTCAGCTATAGGTAACCTGTCCTGTCCTCAGCTATAGGTAACCTGTCCTGTCCTCAGCTATAGGTAACCTGTCCTGTCCTCAGCTATAGGTAACCTGCCGTCAGCTATAGGTAACCTGTCCTCAGCTATAGGTAACCTGTCCTCAGCTATAGGTAACCTGTCCTCAGCTATAGGTAACCTGTCCTCAGCTATAGGTAACCTGTCCTCAGCTATAGGTAACCTGTCCTCAGCTATAGGTAACCTGTCCTCAGCTATAGGTAACCTGTCCTCAGCTATAGGTAACCTGCCCTGTCCTCAGCTATAGGTAACCTGTCCTGTCCTCAGCTATAGGTAACCTGTCCTCAGCTATAGGTAACCTGTCCTGTCCTCAGCTATAGGTAACCTGTCCTCCGCTATAGGTAACCTGTCCTGTCCTCAGCTATAGGTAACCTGTCCTGTCCTCAGCTATAGGTAACCTGTCCTGTCCTCAGCTATAGGTAACCTGTCCTGTCCTCAGCTATAGGTAACCTGTCCTGTCCTCAGCTATAGGTAACCTGTCCTGTCCTCAGCTATAGGTAACCTGTCCAGGCTGCAGTCTTTAGACCTGAGTGACAACGCTCTGCAAGTCATCTGTCCAGAGATCGGCAGGCTGAGGTCCTTACGACACCTGAGACTGGCCAACAACCAGCTGAAATACCTGCCTCCAGGTAAGACTGACCAACAACCAGCTGAAATACCTGCCTCCAGGTAAGACTGGCCAACAACCAGCTGAAATACCTGCCTCCAGGTAAGACTGGCCAACAACCAGCTGAAATACCTGCCTCTAGGTACCGGTACCGAGTCAATGTGGAGACTATATACAGGGTGTACCAGTACAGAGTCAATGTGGAGGCTATATACAGGGGTACCGGTACAGAGTCAATGTGGAGGCTATATACAGGGTGTACCGGTACAGAGTCAATGTGGAGGCTATATACAGGGGGTACCGGTACAGAGTCAATGTGGAGGCTATATACAGGGGGTACCGGTACAGAGTCAATGTGGAGGCTATATACAGGGGGTACCGGTACAGAGTCAATGTGGAGGCTATATACAGGGGGTACCGGTACAGAGTCAATGTGGAGGCTATATACAGGGGGTACCGGTACAGAGTCAATGTGGAGGCTATATACAGGGGCTACCGGTACAGAGTCAATGTGGAGGCTATATACAGGGGGTACCGGTACAGAGTCAATGTGGAGGCTATATACAGGGGGTACCGGTACAGAGTCAATGTGGAGGCTATATACAGGGGGTACTGGTACAGAGTCAATGTGGAGACTATATACAGGGGGTACCGGTACAGAGTCAATGTGGAGGCTATATACAGGGGGTACCGGTACAGAGTCAATGTGGAGGCTATATACAGGGTGTACCGGTACAGAGTCAATGTGGAGGCTATATACAGGGTGTTACGGTACAGAGTCAATGTGGAGACTATATACAGGGGGTACCGGTACAGAGTCAATGTGGAGGCTATATACAGGGGCTACCGGTACAGAGTCAATGTGGAGTCTATATACAGGGGTTACCGGTACAGAGTCAATGTGGAGGCTATATACAGGGGGTACCGGTACAGAGTCAATGTGGAGGCTATATACAGGGTGTACCGGTACCGAGTCAATGTGCGGGGGTACAGTTTGAGGTCATTTGCACATGTAGGTAGGGGTAAATTGACTATGCATAGATAATGAACATCTCTGTGTGTCTCTCTCTCTCTCTGTGTCTCTCTCTGTGTCTCTCTCTGTCTCTCTCTCTCTCTCTCTCTCTCTCTCTCTCTCTCTCTCTCTCTCTCTCTCTCTCTCTCTCTCTCTCTCTCTCTCTCTCTCTCTCTCTCTCTCTGTCTCTCTGTCTCTCTGTCTCTCTGTCTCTCTCTCTCTGTCTCCTAACTGAGATTGGAGCCCTATGTGACCTCTTTCATTTCTCTCTCACACAGAGATTGGAGCCCTGTGTGACCTAGAGACCCTGGATGTCAGTAGGAATGTGTTGGTGTGTCTCCCAGAGCGGCTGCACCAGTGTCTGTCTCTCCAGTGTCTCACTGCTGACAGGAACAACCTGACCAGCTTCCCCAGACAGCTCTGCCAGCTCCACAGCCTCAACGAGCTCAGTATGGCTGCTAACCAACTCACCTCTCTACCCCTAGGTTAGTATGGGGTCAGAGGTCACCACAGCCTCAAACAACTCAGTAATGCTGCTAACCAACTCACCTCTCTACCCCTAGGTTAGTATGGGGTCAGAGTTCACCACAGCCTCAACCAGCTCAGTATGGCTGTTAACCAACTCACCTCTCTACCCCTAGGTTAGTATGGGGTCAGAGTTCACCACAGCCTCAACCAGCTCAGTATGGCTGTTAACCAACTCACCTCTCTACCCCTAGGTTAGTATGGGGTCAGAGTTCACCACAGCCTCAACCAGCTCAGTATGGCTGTTAACCAACTCACCTCTCTACCCCTAGGTTAGTATGAGGTCAGAGTTCACCACAGCCTCAACCAGCTCAGTATGGCTGTTAACCAACTCACCTCTCTACCAAACAAACATCCACAACATCACCCCTGTCCAGACCCACCTGCCCACAGCCCTATCTCCAGACAAACATCCACAACATCACCCCTGTCCAGACCCACCTGCCCACAGCCCTATCTCCAGACAAACATCCACAACATCACCCCTGTCCAGACCCACCTGCCCACAGCCCTATCTCCAGACAAACATCCACAACATCACCCCTGTCCAGACCCACCTGCCCACAGCCCTATCTCCAGACAAACATCCACAACATCACCCCTGTCCAGACCCACCTGCCCACAGCCCTATCTCCAGACAAACACCCACAACATCACCCCTGTCCAGACCCACCTGCCCACAGCCCTATCTCCAGACAAACATCCACAACATCACCCCTGTCCAGACCCACCTGCCCACAGCCCTATCTCCAGACAAACATCCACAACATCACCCCTGTCCAGACCCACCTGCCCACAGCCCTATCTCCAGACAAACATCCACAACATCACCCCTGTCCAGACCCACCTGCCCACAGCCCTATCTCCAGACAAACACCCACAACATCACCCCTGTCCAGACCCACCTGCCCACAGCCCTATCTCCAGACAAACATCCACAACATCACCCCTGTCCAGACCCACCTGCCCACAGCTCTATCTCCAGACAAACATCCACAACATCACCCCTGTCCAGACCCACCTGCCCACAGCTCTATCTCCAGACAAACATCCACAACATCACCCCTGTCCAGACCCACCTGCCCATAGCCCTATCTCCAGACAAACATCCACAACATCACCCCTGTCCAGACCCACCTGCTCACACTGTATGTTTTGCTTGGCCAGAGCTCAGTCATCAGCCAGCCAGCCAGGGAGGTATGGGCAGACAGCCAGCCAGGGGGGTATGGGCAGACAGCCAGTCAGGGGGGTATGGGCAGACAGCCAGCCAGGGAGCTATGGGCAGACAGCCAGCCAGGGAGGTATGGGCAGCCAGCCAGCCAGGGAGGTATGGGCAGCCAGCCAGCCAGGGAGGTATGGGCAGCCAGCCAGCCAGGGAGGTATGGGAAGCCAGCCAGCCAGGGAGGTATGGGCAGCCAGCCAGCCAGGGAGGTATGGGCAGCCAGCCAGCCAGGGAGGTATGGGCAGCCAGCCAGGGAGGCTGTGTGTTTTACTGGGCTAGTCCTAGCTCAGGTGTAGGGGCGCGTGGCTCTCCCATGGCCCTACCATGTGCCACTGTAGTAGTTAGACCAGTCAGGGATTACCGAGGCCTGTCTGATAGATGATACATCTAGATGTACCTACATGCCTGTCTGATAGATGTGCCTGTCTGATAGATGTGCCTGTCTGATAGATGTGCCTGTCTGATAGATGTGCCTGTCTGATAGATGTGCCTGTCTGATAGATGTGCCTGTCTGATAGTTGTGCCTGTCTGATAGATGATAGATGTGCCTGTCTGATAGATGTGCCTGTCTGATAGATGTGCCTGTCTGATAGATGTGCCTCTCTGATAGATGTGACTGTCTGATAGATGTGCCTGTCTGATAGATGTGCCTGTCTGATAGATGTGCCTGTCTGATAGATGTGCCTGTCTGATAGATGTGCCTGTCTGATAGATGTGCCTGTCTGATAGATGTGCCTGTCTGATAGATGTGCCTGTCTGATAGATGTGCCTGTCTGATAGATGTGACTGTCTGATAATGATAGATGTGCCTGTCTGATAGATGTGCCTGTCTGATAGATGTGCCTGTCTGATAGATGTGCCTGTCTGATAGATGTGCCTGTCTGATGTGCCTGTCTGATAGATGTGCCTGTCTGATAGATGTGCCTGTCTGATAGATGTGCCTGTCTGATAGATGTGCCTGTCTGATAATGATAGATGTGCCTGTCTGATAGATGTGCCTGTCTGATAGATGTGACTGTCTGATAATGATAGATGTGCCTGTCTGATAGATGTGACTGTCTGATAGATGTGACTGTCTGATAGATGTGCCTGTCTGATAGATGTGCCTGTCTGATAGATGTGACTGTCTGATAATGATAGATGTTCTTGTCTGATAATATTGTGGGGGTGACTGTCTGATAATATTGTGGGGGTGACTGTCTGATAATATTGTGGGGGGTGACTGTCTGATAATATTGTGGGGGGTGACTGTCTGATAATATTGTGGGGGTGCCTGTCTGATAATATTGTGGGGGTGACTGATAATATTGTGGGGGTGTGTTCCAGATTTGGGTCGTTCCAGAGAGCTGCAGTTTGTGTTTGTTGACAACAACGTCCACCTCAAAGGCCTTCCTTCATACCTGTACAACAAGGTGATTGGCTGCAGCGGGTAAGGACAGCCCCTAATCCTTATATCTGATAATATTGTTATCTGTACACGGTGATTGGCTGCAGTGGGTAAGGACAGCCCCTAACCCTTATATCTGTACAAGGTGATTGGCTGCAGTGGATAAGGACAGCCCCTAACCCTTATATCTGTACAAGGTGATTGGCTGCAGTGGGTAAGGACAGCCCCTAACCCTTATATCTGTACAAGGTGATTGGCTGCAGCGGATAAGGACAGCCCCTAACCCTTATATCTGTACACGGTGATTGGCTGCAGTGGGTAAGGACAGCCCCTAACCCTTATATCTGTACAAGGTGATTGGCTGCAGCGGATAAGGACAGCCCCTAACCCTTATATCTGTACAAGGTGATTGGCTGCAGTGGGTAAGGACAGCCCCTAACCCTTATATCTGTACAAGGTGATTGGCTGCAGTGGATAAGGACAGCCCCTAACCCTTATATCTGTACAAGGTGATTGGCTGCAGTGGATAAGGACAGCCCCTAACCCTTATATCTGTACAAGGTGATTGGCTGCAGTGGGTAAGGACAGCCCCTAACCCTTATATCTGTACAAGGTGATTGGTTGCAGTGGGTAAGGACAGCCCCTAACCCTTATATCTGTACAAGGTGATTGGCTGCAGCGGATAAGGACAGCCCCTAACCCTTATATCTGTACACGGTGATTGGCTGCAGTGGATAAGGACAGCCCCTAACCCTTATATCTGTACAAGGTGATTGGCTGCAGCGGATAAGGACAGCCCCTAACCCTTATATCTGTACACGGTGATTGGCTGCAGTGGATAAGGACAGCCCCTAACCCTTATATCTGTACAAGGTGATTGGCTGCAGTGGATAAGGACAGCCCCTAACCCTTATATCTGTACAAGGTGATTGGCTGCAGTGGGTAAGGACAGCCCCTAACCCTTATATCTGTACAAGGTGATTGGCTGCAGTGGGTAAGGACAGCCCCTAACCCTTATATCTGTACAAGGTGATTGGCTGCAGTGGATAAGGACACATCTCCATCCCTTTCCTCAGCTTCTTTGTGGATGAATATCATTTCTTCAGCATTTCATTGCTTACTGACCTTTTTCTTAATTGGATAAATCTATGTCTATTAATGTATTATAGCAGAATTTGGATTTGAGTCTCAGACATTGACGTCTGTCTGTCTAACCTGTCTGTATGTCTCTCTGTCTGTCTCTCTCTCTCTGTCTCTCTCCATGTGTGGTCTGTCTAACCTGTCTGTCTCTCTCTGTCTCTCTCCAGGTGTGGTCTGTCTAACCTGTCTGTCTCTCTCTGTCTCTCTCCAGGTGTGGTCTGCCAGGGCAGGTGTCTGACCGGGTGCCCCAGCCTCTGTCTCTGTCTCTGGGAGATGTGTCTCTCCCTTTGCCTGCTGAGGTGAAAGCTATAGGCTCAGAGACGGAGCGAGTGGGCCCCCTGGAGGAGCTCGCCATGAGGGCCCTGCACAGCATGTACGGGCGACAGCCAATCAGAGGTGAGGAGAGACACGGATACAGCTACACACACAGATCCTCTTGGGTCTTCTGATATTTCAGGACATGAAGTGTCGTTTAATTCATCCCACCATAGAGACATGAAGTGTCCTTTAATTCATCACACCATAGAGACATGAAGTGTCCTTTAATTCATCACACCATAGAGACATGAAGTGTCCTTTAATTCATCACACCATAGAGACATGAAGTGTCCTTTAATTCATCCCACCATAGAGACATGAAGTGTCCTTTAATTCATCACACCATAGAGACATGAAGTGTCGTTTAATTCATCCCGCCATAGAGACATGAAGTGTCCTTTAATTCATCACACCATAGAGGCATGGTGTCCTTTAATTCATCACACCATAGAGATGCTGTACAGCTGGGAGAATAATTATAGGGGTCTTAGCACCGAGCCTGGGGGAACGCCAAATTCAGCTACGGAACATTTGAAGCATTCTAATATGACATTGAGCAGATTCCATCCTGATGGGGATGAATGTGAAGACAATGAAGAGTTCATCAGCTCTGGGATAATATAGAATATGGTCTCTGCCCCAAATGGCTCCCTATTTCCTATATAGTGGACTGCTTTTTAGAGAATAGGGTGCCATTTGGGGGGAGACACATAGTACTTTCACACTCAGAATTGATACATTACACACTGAAATTATACTCACATCGGATACGGAATCGGATACATGGAGCATGATCACACGGTCGTCCGGAACAGCTTGTGCTCTCATGCATGATTCAGTGTTGCCTCAAAGCGAGCACAGAAGGCATTTAGTTAGTTAGTTAGTTTGCGTCACTGGGCAGCTCTTGGCTGGGTTTCCCTTTGTAATCCATGATAGTTTGCAAGCCCTGCCACATCCAACAAGCATCAATGCCGGTGTAGTAGGATTCCATCTTAGTCCAGTATTGACACTTTGCTGGATTGATGGTTCGTCGGAGGGCATAGCGGGATTTCTTATAAGTGTCCAGATTTGTGTCCTGCTCCTTTAAAGCGTCAGCTCTAGCCTTTAGCTCAGTGTGGATGTTGCTTTGTAATCCATGGCTTCTGGTTATCCCCTCCGGCGCCATTCTATCACATCACTGCAACCCCAGGCATCCAGCTACTGCTGTGGTCTGTCAGTAACCCCCAGGCATCCTGCTTTAGTCTGTCACTAACCCCCAGGCATTCTGCTACTGCTGTGGTCTGTCACTAACCCCCAGGCATCCTGATGTGGTCTGTCACTAACGCCCAGGCATCCTGCTACTGCTGTGGTCTGTCACTAACCCCCAGGCATCCTGCTACTGCTGTGGTCTGTCACTAACCCCAGGCATCCTGCTACTGCTGTGGTTTGTCACTAACCCCAGGCATCCTGCTATTGCTGTGGTCTGTCACTAACCCCAGGCATCCTGCTATTGCTGTGGTCTGTCACTAACCCCCAGGCATCCTGATGTGGTCTGTCACTAACGCCCAGGCATCCTGCTACTGCTGTGGTCTGTCACCAACCCCAGGCATCCTGCTACTGCTGTGGTCTGTCACTAACCCCAGGCATCCTGCTACTGCTGTGGTTTGTCACTAACCCCAGGCATCCTGCTATTGCTGTGGTCTGTCACTAACCCCAGGCATCCTGCTGTGGTCTGTCACTAACCCCAGGCATCCTGCTACTGCTGTGGTCTGTCACTAACCCCCAGGCATCCTGCTGTGGTCTGTCAGGAACCCCCAGGCATCCTGCTGTGGTCTGTCACTAACCCCCAGGCATCCTGCTGTGGTCTGTCACGATCCCCCAGGCATCCTGCTACTGCTGTGGTCTGTCACTAACCCCCAGGCATCCTGCTGTGGTCTGTCACTAACCCCAGGCATCCTGCTGTGGTATGTCACTAACCCCAGGCATCCTGCTGTGGTCTGTCACTAACACCCAGGCATCCTGCTGTGGTCTGTCACTAACCCCCAGGCATCCTGCTACTGCTGTGGTCTGTCACTAACCCCCAGGCATCCTGCTACTGCTGTGGTCTGTCACTAACCCCCAGGCATCCTGCTGTGGTCTGTCACTAACCCCAGGCATCCTGCTACTGCTGTGGTCTGTCACTAACCCCCGGCATCCTGCTACTGCTGTGGTCTGTCACTAACCCCCAGGCATCCTGCTACTGCTGTGGTCTGTCACTAACCCCAGGCCTCCTGCTACTGCTGTGGTCTGTCACTAACCCCAGGCATCCTGCTACTGCTGTGGTCTGTCACTAACCCCAGGCATCCTGCTGTGGTCTGTCACTAACCCCCAGGCATCCTGCTACTGCTGTGGTATGTCACTAACCCACAGGCATCCTGCTACTGCTGTGGTATGTCACTAACCCCCAGGCATCCTGCTACTGCTGTGGTCTGTCACTAACCCCAGGCATCCTGCTACTGCTGTGGTTTGTCACTAACCCCAGGCATCCTGCTACTGCTGTGGTCTGTCACTAACCCCAGGCATCCTGCTGTGGTCTGTCACTAACCCCAGGCATCCTGCTACTGCTGTGGTATGTCACTAACCCCCAGGCATCCTGCTACTGCTGTGATCTGTCACGGACCCCCAGACATCCTGCTGTGGTCTGTCACTAACCCCCAGACATCCTGCTGTGGTCTGTCACTAACCCCAGGCATCCTGCTACTGCTGTGATCTGTCACTAACCCCCAGGCATCCTGCTGTGGTCTGTCACTAACCCCCAGGCATCCTGCTGTGGTCTGTCACTAACCCCCAGGCATCCTGCTGTGGTCTGTCACTAACCCCCAGGCATCCTGCTGTGGTCTGTCACTAACCCCCAGGCATCCTGCTGTGGTCTGTCACCAACCCCCAGGCTTCCTGCTGTGGTTTGTCACCAATCCCCAAGGCATCCTGCTGTGGCTGTCACCAACACCCAGGCATCCTGCTACTGCTGTGGTCTGTCACTAACCCCCAGGCATCCTGCTGTGGTCTGTCACTAACCCCCAGGCATCCTGCTGTGGTCTGTCACTAACCCCCAGGCATCCTGCTGTGGTCTGTCACTAACCCCAGGCATCATGCTGTGGTCTGTCACTAACCCCAGGCATCCTGCTACTGCTGTGGTCTGTCACTAAGCCCCAGGCATCCTGCTGTGGTCTGTCACTAACCCCCAGGCATCCTGCTGTGGTCTGTCACTAACCCCCAGGCATCCTGCTACTGCTGTGGTCTGTCACTAACCCCAGGCATCCTGCTACTGCTGTGGTCTGTCACTAAGCCCCAGGCATCCTGCTGTGGTCTGTCACTAACCCCCAGGCATCCTGCTGTGGTCTGTCACTAACCCCAGGCATCCTGCTACTGCTGTTGTCTGTCACTAACCCCCAGGCATCCTGCTGTGGTCTGTCACCAACCCCAGGCATCCTGCTACTGCTGTGGTCTGTCACTAACCCCAGGCATCCTGCTGTGGTCTGTCACCAACCCCAGGCATCCTGCTACTGCTGTGGTCTGTCACTAACCCCCAGGCATCCTGCTGTGGTCTGTCACTAACCCCCAGGCATCCTGCTGTGGTCTGTCACTAACCGCCAGGCATCCTGCTGTGGTCTGTCACTAACCCCCAGGCATCCTGCTGTGGTCTGTCACTAACCCCCAGGCATCCTGCTGTGGTCTGTCACCAACCCCCAGGCTTCCTGCTGTGGTTTGTCACCAATCCCCAAGGCATCCGTCTGTGGCTGTCACCAACACCCAGGCATCCTGCTACTGCTGTGGTCTGTCACTAACCCCAAAGCATCCTGCTGTGGTCTGTCACTAACCCCCAGGCATCCTGCTGTGGTCTGTCACTAACCCCCAGGCATCCTGCTGTGGTCTGTCACTAACCCCAGGCATCATGCTGTGGTCTGTCACTAACCCCCAGGCATCCTGCTACTGCTGTGGTCTGTCACTAAGCCCCAGGCATCCTGCTGTGGTCTGTCACTAACCCCCAGACATCCTGCTGTGGTCTGTCACTAACCCCCAGGCATCCTGCTACTGCTGTGGTCTGTCACTAACCCCAGGCCTCCTGCTACTGCTGTGGTCTGTCACTAACCCCAGGCATCCTGCTACTGCTGTTGTCTGTCACTAACCCCCAGGCATCCTGATGTGGTCTGTCACTAACCCCAGGCATCCTGCTGTGGTCTGTCACCAACCCCAGGCATCCTGCTACTGCTGTGGTCTGTCACTAACCCCCAGGCATCCTGCTGTGGTATGTCACTAACCCACAGGCATCCTGCTACTGCTGTGGTATGTCACTAACCCCCAGGCATCCTGCTACTGCTGTGGTCTGTCACTAACCCCCAGGCATCCTGCTACTTATGTGGTATGTCACTAACCCCAGGCATCCTGCTACTGCTGTGGTCTGTCACTAACCCCCAGGCATCCTGCTGTGGTCTGTCACCAACCCCAGGCATCCTGCTACTGCTGTGGTCTGTCACTAACCCCAGGCATCCTGCTGTGGTCTGTCACCAACCCCAGGCATCCTGCTACTGCTGTGGTCTGTCACTAACCCCCAGGCATCCTGATGTGGTCTGTCACTAACCCACAGGCATCCTGCTACTGCTGTGGTATGTCACTAACCCCAGGCATCCTGCTGTGGTCTGTCACTAACCCCAGGCACCCTGCTGTGGTCTGTCACTAACCCCAGGCACCCTGCTGTGGTCTGTCACTAACCCCAGGCATCCTGCTGTGGTCTGTCACTAACCCCCAGGCATCCTGCTGTGGTCTGTCACTAACCCCCAGGCATCCTGCTGTGGTCTGTCACTAACCCCAGGCATCCTGCTACTGCTGTGGTCTGTCACTAACCCCAGGCATCCTGCTGTGGTCTGTCACCAACCCCAGGCATCCTGCTACTGCTGTGGTCTGTCACTAACCCCCAGGCATCCTGCTGTGGTATGTCACTAACCCACAGGCATCCTGCTACTGCTGTGGTATGTCACTAACCCCCAGGCATCCTGCTACTGCTGTGGTCTGTCACTAACCCCCAGGCATCCTGCTACTGATGTGGTATGTCACTAACCCCAGGCATCCTGCTACTGCTGTGGTCTGTCACTAACCCCCAGGCATCCTGCTGTGGTCTGTCACCAACCCCAGGCATCCTGCTACTGCTGTGGTCTGTCACTAACCCCAGGCATCCTGCTGTGGTCTGTCACCAACCCCAGGCATCCTGCTACCGCTGTGGTCTGTCACTAACCCCAGGCACCCTGCTGTGGTCTGTCACTAACCCCAGGCACCCTGCTGTGGTCTGTCACTAACCCCAGGCATCCTGCTGTGGTCTGTCACTAACCCCCAGGCATCCTGCTGTGGTCTGTCACTAACCCCCAGGCATCCTGCTACTGCTGTGGTCTGTCACTAACCCCAGGCATCCTGCTGTGGTCTGTCACCAACCCCAGGCATCCTGCTACTGCTGTGGTCTGTCACTAACCCCCAGGCATCCTGCTGTGGTATGTCACTAACCCACAGGCATCCTGCTACTGCTGTGGTATGTCACTAACCCCCAGGCATCCTGCTACTGCTGTGGTCTGTCACTAACCCCCAGGCATCCTGCTACTGATGTGGTATGTCACTAACCCCAGGCATCCTGCTACTGCTGTGGTCTGTCACTAACCCCCAGGCATCCTGCTGTGGTCTGTCACCAACCCCAGGCATCCTGCTACTGCTGTGGTCTGTCACTAACCCCAGGCATCCTGCTGTGGTCTGTCACCAACCCCAGGCATCCTGCTACCGCTGTGGTCTGTCACTAACCCCAGGCACCCTGCTGTGGTCTGTCACTAACCCCAGGCATCCTGCTGTGGTCTGTCACTAACCCCAGGCATCCTGCTGTGGTCTGTCACTAACCCCCAGGCATCCTGCTACTGCTGTGGTCTGTCACTAACCCCCAGGCATCCTGCTGTGATCTGTCATTAACCCCCAGGCATCCTGCTGTGGTATGTCACTAACCCCAGGCACCCTGCTGTGGTCTGTCACTAACCCCAGGCATCCTGCTGTGGTCTGTCACTAACCCCCAGGCATCCTGCTGTGGTCTGTCACTAACCCCAGGCATCCTGCTACTGATGTGGTCTGTCACTAACCCCAGGCATCCTGCTACTGATGTGGTCTGTCACTAACCTCAGGCATCCTGCTACTGCTGTGGTCTGTCACTAACCCCCAGGCATCCTGATGTGGTCTGTCACTAACCCCCAGGCATCCTGCTACTGATGTGGTATGTCACTAACCCCAGGCATCCTGCTACTGCTGTGGTCTGTCACTAACCCCCAGGCATCCTGCTGTGGTCTGTCACCAACCCCAGGCATCCTGCTACTGCTGTGGTCTGTCACTAACCCCAGGCATCCTACTGTGGTCTGTCACTAACCCCAGGCATCCTGCTGTGGTCTGTCACTAACCCCCAGGCATCCTGCTACTGCTGTGGTCTGTCTGACTACAACAATGCCACTGTCATTATTTTTTCAACTTTAAGGTTAAAGTTGAATGACTGGATGGTCTAGCACATTGAATGGTTGATGGTGTAACGGTCATAATGATGTGACATTAAATCTCCCTCTGTCCCAGGTGGTTAAAGAGAATGGTGGGACCCCTGGTCATAATGATGTGACATTAAATCTCCCTCTGTCCCAGGTGGTTAAAGAGAATGGTGGGGCCCCTGGTCATAATGATGTGACATTAAATCTCCCTCTGTCCCAGGTGGTTAAAGAGAATGGTGGGACCCCTGGTCATAATGATGTGACATTAAATCTCCCTCTGTCCAAATCAAATCAAATCAAATCAAATTTTATTTGTCACATACACATGGTTAGCAGATGTTAATGCGAGTGTAGCGAAATGCTTGTGCTTCTAGTTCCGACAATGCAGTAATAACAAGTAATCTAACTAACAATTCCAAAACTACTGTCTTGTACACAGTGTAAGGGGATAAAGAATATGTACATAAGGATATATGAATGAGTGATGGTACAGAGCAGCATAGGCAAGATACAGTAGATGGTATCGGGTACAGTATGTACAAATGAGATGAGTATGTAAACAAAGTGGCATAGTATAGTATAAAGTGGCTAGTGATACATGTATTACATAAGGATACCGTCGATGATATAGAGTACAGTATATACGTATGCATATGAGATGAATAATGTAGGGTAAGTAACATTATATAAGGTAGCATTGTTTAAAGTGGCTAGTGATATATTTACATCATTTCCCATCAATTCCCATTATTAAAGTGGCTGGAGTTGAGTCAGTGTCAGTGTGTTGGCAGCAGCCACTCAGTGTTAGTGGTGGCTGTTTAACAGTCTGATGGCCTTGAGATAGAAGCTGTTTTTCAGTCTCTCGGTCCCAGCTTTGATGCACCTGTACTGACCTCGCCTTCTGGATGATAGCGGGGTGAACAGGCAGTGGCTCGGGTGGTTGATGTCCTTGATGATCTTTATGGCCTTCCTGTGACATCGGGTGGTGTAGGTGTCCTGGAGGGCAGGTAGTTTGCCCCCGGTGATGCGTTGTGCAGACCTCACTACCCTCTGGAGAGCCTTACGGTTGAGGGCGGTGCAGTTGCCATACCAGGCGGTGATACAGCCCGCCAGGATGCTCTCGATTGTGCATCTGTAGAAGTTTGTGAGTGCTTTTGGTGACAAGCCGAATTTCTTCAGCCTCCTGAGGTTGAAGAGGCGCTGCTGCGCCTTCTTCACGATGCTGTCTGTGTGAGTGGACCAATTCAGTTTGTCTGTGATGTGTATGCCGAGGAACTTAAAACTTGCTACCCTCTCCACTACTGTTCCATCGATGTGGATAGGGGGGTGTTTCCTCTGCTGTTTCCTGAAGTCCACAATCATCTCCTTAGTTTTGTTGACGTTGAGTGTGAGGTTGTTTTCCTGACACCACACTCCGAGGGCCCTCACCTCCTCCCTGTAGGCCGTCTCATCGTTGTTGGTAATCAAGCCTACCACTGTTGTGTCGTCCGCAAACTTGATGATTGAGTTGGAGGCGTGCGTGGCCACGCAGTCGTGGGTGAACAGGGAGTACAGGAGAGGGCTCAGAACGCAACCTTGTGGGGCCCCAGTGTTGAGGATCAGCGGGGAGGAGATGTTGTTGCCTACCCTCACCACCTGGGGGCGGCCCGTCAGGAAGTCCAGTACCCAGTTGCACAGGGCGGGGTCGAGACCCAGGGTCTCGAGCTTGATGACGAGCTTGGAGGGTACTATGGTGTTGAATGCCGAGCTGTAGTCGATGAACAGCATTCTCACATAGGTATTCCTCTTGTCCAGATGGGTTAGGGCATTGTGCAGTGTGGTTGAGATTGCCCAGGTGTCCCAGGTGGTTAAAGAGAATGGTGGGGCCCCTGGTCATAATGATGTGACATTAAATCTCCCTCTGTCCCAGGTGGTTAAAGAGAATGGTGGGGCCCCTGGTCATAATGATGTGACATTAAATCTCCCTCTGTCCCAGGTGGTTAAAGAGAATGGTGGGACCCCTGGTCATAATGATGTGACATTAAATCTCCCTCTGTCCCAGGTGGTTAAAGAGAATGGTGGGGCCCCTGGTCATAATGATGTGACATTAAATCTCCCTCTGTCCCAGGTGGTTAAAGAGAATGGTGGGGCCCCTGGTCATAATGATGTGACATTAAATCTCCCTCTGTCCCAGGTGGTTAAAGAGAATGGTGGGGCCCCTGGTCATAATGATGTGACATTAAATCTCCCTCTGTCCCAGGTGGTTAAAGAGAATGGTGGGGCCCCTGGTCATAATGATGTGACATTAAATCTCCCTCTGTCCCAGGTGGTTAAAGAGAATGGTGGGACCCCTGGTCATAATGATGTGACATTAAATCTCCCCCTGTCCCAGGTGGTTAAAGAGAATGGTGGGACCCCTGGTCATAATGATGTGACATTAAATCTCCCTCTGTCCCAGGTGGTTAAAGAGAATGGTGGGACCCCTGGTCATAATGATGTGACATTAAATCTCCCTCTGTCCCAGGTGGTTAAAGAGAATGGTGGGGCCCCTGGTCATAATGATGTGACATTAAATCTCCCTCTGTCCCAGGTGGTTAAAGAGAATGGTGGGGCCCCTGGTCATAATGATGTGACATTAAATCTCCCTCTGTCCCAGGTGGTTAAAGAGAATGGTGGGACCCCTGGTCATAATGATGTGACATTAAATCTCCCTCTGTCCCAGGTGGTTAAAGAGAATGGTGGGGCCCCTGGTCATAATGATGTGACATTAAATCTCCCTCTGTCCCAGGTGGTTAAAGAGAATGGTGGGGCCCCTGGTCATAATGATGTGACATTAAATCTCCCTCTGTCCCAGGTGGTTAAAGAGAATGGTGGGGCCCCTGGTCATAATGATGTGACATTAAATCTCCCTCTGTCCCAGGTGGTTAAAGAGAATGGTGGGACCCCTGGTCATAATGATGTGACATTAAATCTCCCTCTGTCCCAGGTTGTTAAAGAGAATGGTGGGACCACTGGTCATAATGATGTGACATTAAATCTCCCTCTGTCCCAGGTGGTTAAAGAGAATGGTGGGGCCCCTGGTCATAATGATGTGACATTAAATCTCCCTCTGTCCCAGGTGGTTAAAGAGAATGGTGGGACCCCTGGTCATAATGATGTGACATTAAATCTCCCTCTGTCCCAGGTGGTTAAAGAGAATGGAGGGGCCCCTGGTCATAATGATGTGACATTAAATCTCCCTCTGTCCCACGTGGTTAAAGAGAACCTTAATGGAGAAATAGAGGAAAATCAGTCAATATATTCCTCCTCTCTTTATCCTCTCTCTCTCTCCCTGTTGGTCTCTCAGAGCGGAGTCTGCTGCCCCCCTTCCTGTTACCCAGAAGCCTTCTGGACCTGCTCCAATGCCCCCTGGGACATTGTCACCGCTGCAGTCAGCCCATGTTTACCATCATCTACCCCAAACTGTTCCCTCTCAGAGAGACCGCTCTGGCTGGGGTACACCGCAGGTAGCTAACCCTGACCCTACCCACCTCTGACCCCCAACCACCCCTGACCCCAACCACCCCTGAAACTAACGACCCTTGACCCCAACTGACCCCTAACCACCCCTGACCCCTAACCACCCCTGACCCCTAACCACCCCTGACCCCCAACCACCCCTGACCCCCAACCACCCCTGACCCCCAACCACCCCTGACCCCTAACCACCCCTGACCCCTAACCACCCCTGACCCCAACCACCCCTGAAACTAACAACCTTTGACCCCAACTGACCCTATCCACCCCTAACCCCTAACCACCCCTGACCCCTAACCACCCCTGACCCCAACCACCCCTGACCCCAACCACCCCTGACCCCTAACCACCCCTGACCCCTAACCACCCCTGACCCCTAACCACCCTTGACCCTTAACCACCCTTGACCCCTAACCACCCCTGACCCCTAACCACCCCTGACACCTAACCACCCCTGACCCCTAACCACCCCTGACACCTAACCACCCCTGACCCTAAACCTGAAGGTCTCATAGGACCACTACTTTACTCCAGTCCCTCTAATAGTCCCTCTCCTCTCTCTCTGTCCTACCCTGCTCTCCCTCTCTTCAATCTCTCTGCTCTTTCCTCTCTCTCTCTCTCCTCTCTCCCTGCCCTACCCTGCTCTCTCTCTGTCTCTGTCTCTCTCTCTCTGTCTCTCTCTCTCTGTCTCTCTCTCTATGTCTCTCTCTCTCTGTGCTCTTTCCCCTCTCTCTCTGTGCTCTTTCCTCTCTCTCTCTGCTCTTTCCTCTCTCTCTCTGCTCTTTCCTCTCTCTCTCTCTCTCTCTCTCTCTCTCTCTCTCTCTCTCTCTCTGCTCTTTCCTCTCACACTCTCTGTCTCTCTCTCTGTCTCTCTCTCTCTCTCTCTCTGTCTCTCTCTCTCTGTCTCTCTCTCTCTGTGCTCTTTCCTCTCTCTCTCTCTCTCTCTGCTCTTTCCTCTCTCTCTGCTCTTTCCCCTCTCTCTCTCTCTCTCTCTCTCTCTGTCTCTCTCTCTCTCTCTCTGTCTCTCTCTCTCTCTCTCTGTCTCTCTCTCTCTGTCTCTGCTCTTTCCTCTCACACTCTCTGTCTCTCTCTCTCTGTCTTTCTCTCTCTGTGCTCTTTCCTCTCTCTCTCTCTCTCTGCTCTTTCCTCTCTCTGCTCTTTCCTCTCTCTCTCTCGCTCTCTCTCTCTCTCTGCCCTACCCTGCTCTCCCTCTCTTCAATCTCTCTGCTCTTTCCTCTCTCTCTCTCTCTCTCTCTCTCTCTCTCTCTCTCTCTGTCGCTCTCTGCTCTTTCATCTCTCTCTCTGCTCTCTCGCTGCTCTCTCTCTCTCTCTCTCTGCTCTTTCCTCTCACACTCTCACTGTCTCTCTCTCTGTCTCTCTCTGCTCTTTCCTCTCACACTCTCTCTCTCTGTGCTCTCTCTCTCTCTCTGCTCTCTCTCTCTCTGTGTTCTCTCTCTCTGTGCTCTCTCTCTCTCTCTGTGCTCTCTCTCTGTGCTCTCTCTCTGTGCTCTCTCTCTCTCTGCTCTTTCCTCTAACACTCTCAATGTCTCTCTCTCTCTGTGTCTCTCTCTGCTCTTTCCTCTCACACTCTCTATGTGCTCTCTCTCTCTGTCTCCCTCTGCTCTTTCCTCTCACACTCTCTCTCACTGTCTCCGTATCCAGAACCACAGTGAGTTTCGTGGCCTACTGCTGTTCCAGTCAGTGTGTTCAGACATTTGATCTGCAGCAATGACATCATGGTGCCTCCACCTCTTCCTCTCCCCTTCGGTCATCATCTCCTCCTCTGGTCTCCTGGATGAATGAATGAAGGATGGATGAAGGACTGTGGGAGTCCTGAACGTCTCAGGAGGACTTGCATAGCCTCTGGACTGGTGGACATGAGGAACTGACCATCTCAGGAGGACATGCATAGCCTCTGGACTGGTGGACATGAGGAACTGACCATCTCAGGAGGACATGCATTGCCTCTGGACTGGTGGACATGAGGAACTGAAGGTCTCATGAGGACATGCAGAGCCTCAGCAGCCTGTGACCAGTCCAGCAGTCTGTAATGGGCATGGACGGTCCAATTGAAAGGTCTCATGAGGACATGCAGAGCCTCAGCAGCCTGTGACCAGTCCAGCAGTCTGTAATGGGCATGGACGGTCCAATTGAAAGACGGACAATATTGGTATTAATAATCCACATCTTGACATATCATCTACTGTCCAACGACTAACATCTCTAAATACAGCATCATTCTACTAATGGTTTGTTTCTGGTTTCAGTTTGTTCCAGCAACAACTCAGAGCGTGTCGGTATTTACTGGTGTGAACTAGCTGCTCTGTTCACCAGCCAAACGTCCACCTGACAGACGCATCACAATAACAAGAAGTGCCGAGTGTTTTTGTCTTTGTAGAGGAGAATCTATTCTGATCATTTCTATGGATTTTTACATGACACTGGTTGACAAAAAGTGTTTGAAGAATGTCAGTTCGGCCGTATCGCATGATATTTGTTCTAAACCTGTTCTAAATATGTAATACTGGTAGGTGTGTTGCCCCCCCACTCCAGCCTGAAGGACTTTGACAAGATAATAGACACATTTAGTTATTGGGCGTTTCTTTTCCTGTAGACACATCAGACTCTCAGACCTCTAACAAGTCTTTAAACTTTACAAAATTGGTCTTTGAGGGTAAAATATTTTTTTATTTTGCAAAAAAAGGTTAACGTCTGAAACAGTCTGGTAACCTGAATGTTAATGAAGGATTTAAAACTAACTTTGTTTCCATTCAGTTTGATTGTGACTCAAAGCAACGCTTTGGTTCTTTAGCTGAAAACCAAAGGAACTGAAGCTCATAACAGAAGTGTTTGGGCCCTACCGGACCAGACTTGCCAATCCCGGCTGTAGGTCCATGCAGCAGACTCTCTGTCTTGGCTAGACGGACTGAGAGACTGGGATAGGAGGCAGCAGACTCTCTGTCTTGGCTAGACGGACTGAGAGACTGGGATAGGAGGCAGCAGACTCTCTGTCTTGGCTAGACGGACTGAGAGACTGGGATAGGAGGCAGCTTACTCTCTGTCTTGGCTAGACGGACTGAGAGACTGGGATAGGAGGCAGCAGACTCTCTGTCTTGGCTAGACGGACTGAGAGACTGGGATAGGAGGCAGCAGACTCTCTGTCTTGGCTAGACGGACTGAGAGACTCCGCCAGGGTTCTGTCGAGGGTTGAGACTCCGCCAGGGTTCTGTCGAGGGTTGAGACTCCGCCAGGGTTCTGTCGAGGGTTGAGACTCCGCCAGGGTTCTGTCGAGGGTTGAGACTCCGCCAGGGTTCTGTCGAGGGTTGAGACTCCGCCAGGGTTCTGTCGAGGGTTGAGACTCCGCCAGGGTTCTGTCGAGGGTTGAGACTCCGCCAGGGTTCTGTCGAGGGTTGAGACTCCGCCAGGGTTCTGTCGAGGTTTGAGACTCCGCCAGGGTTCTGTCGAGGGTTGAGACTCCGCCAGGGTTCTGTCGAGGGTTGAGACTCCGCCAGGGTTCTATCGAGGGTTGAGACTCCGCCAGGGTTCTGTCGAGGGTTGAGACTCCGCCAGGGTTCTGTCGAGGGTTGAGACTCCGCCAGGGTTCTGTCGAGGGTTGAGACTCCGCCAGGGTTCTGTCGAGGGTTGAGACCCCGCCAGGGTTCTGTCGAGGGTTGAGACTCCGCCATGAATGTCTGAATCTCACAACTCAAGAGGAATGGTGAACAAAATTATAATTTGCCTCATCCCAAATGGCCCCCTTTCTCCCATGGGCCCTGGTCTAAAGTAGTGCACTGTGTAGGGAATAAGATGCATCTTGAGACACAACCAGTAAGTGACATTGGATTATAAAACCAGCAGCAAGATGTCTAGATGAGGATTGGGTCTATTGCCACTTTATTTGTTTGGCTTTCTATTGTTTATTACATTGTTAGATAGTTATTATTATAACATTGTTATAACTGTGAATATGATTACTATATTGTATAATTTGTAATCAATTACTTTTATTTTAATGTCTGACATTTTGCCAATAAACAATGTTTAACTTGATAGTTAAGTAGAATCCTCATTGCAAATGGAAGGTTCCAGTTTAGTTCAGAGGTAGAATGATCGCATCTCTATCTCTCTGACGGTTGTATTCAGTGCCTCTACGGAATGGTGTAATCTGTTTTAGACCAGGGTTGAAGGGTTTAATCTGTTTTAGACCAGGGTTGAAGGGTGTAATCTGTTTTAGACCTGGGTTGAAGGGTTTAATCTGTTTTAGACCTGGGTTGAAGGGTGTAATCTGTTTTAGACCTGGGTTGGAGGGTGTAATCTGTTTTAGACCAGGGTTGAATGGTGTAATCTGTTTTAGACCAGGGTTGAAGGGTTTAATCTGTTTTAGACCAGGGTTGAAGGGTTTAATCTGTTTTAGACCAGGGTTGGAGGGCGTAATCTGTTTTAGACCAGGGTTGGAGGGTGTAATCTGTTTTAGACCAGGGTTGAAGGGTTTAATCTGTTTTAGACCAGGGTTGGAGGGTGTAATCTGTTTTTAGACCAGGGTTGGAGGGTGTAATCTGTTTTAGACCAGGGTTGAATGGTGTAATCTGTTTTAGACCAGGGTTGAAGGGTTTAATCTGTTTTAGACCAGGGTTGGAGGGTGTAATCTGTTTTTAGACCAGGGTTGGAGGGTGTAATCTGTTTTTAGACCAGGGTTGGAGGGTGTAATCTGTTTTAGACCAGGGTTGAATGGTGTAATCTGTTTTAGACCAGGGTTGAAGGGTTTAATCTGTTTTAGACCAGGGTTGGAGTGTGTAATCTGTTTTAGACCAGGGTTGAAGGGTTTAATCTGTTTTAGACCAGGGTTAGAGGGTTTAATCTGTTTTAGACCAGGGTTGGAGGGTGTAATCTGTTTTAGACCAGGGTTGGAGGGTGTAATCTGTTTTAGACCAGGGTTGAAGGGTTTAATCTGTTTTAGACCAGGGTTGGAGGGTTTAATCTGTTTTAGACCAGGGTTGGAGAACAGTTGAACTCATGATGCATCTCTAATTAATTTTTTTCAACAATCAATGGTTTCTGTTCTGTTCGAGACCACCTAAAGCGAGACCAAGTCAGAGCCCTCGAGGGGGGGCGAGGCGGTGTCAATACAGAGACCACGAGGGGGTCGAGACTGTGTCAAGACAGAGACCACGAGGGGGGCGAGACGGTGTCAAGACAGAGACCACGAGGGGGGCGAGACGGTGTCAAGACAGAGACCACGAGGGGGACGAGACTGTGTCAAGACAGAGACCACGAGGGGGGCGAGACGGTGTCAAGACAGAGACCACGAGGGGGCGAGACGGTGTCAAGACAGAGACCATGAGGGGGGCGAGACGGTGTCACGACAGAGACCACGAGGGGGGCGAGAAGGTGTCACGACAGAGACCACGAGGGGGGCGAGACGGTGTCACGACAGAGACCACGAGGGGGGCGAGACGGTGTCAAGACAGAGACCATGAGGGGGGTGAGACTGTGTCAAGACAGAGACCACGAGGGGGGCGAGACGGTGTCAAGACAGAGACCACGAGGGAGGCGAGACGGTGTCAAGACAGAGACCACAAGGGGGGCGAGACTGTGTCAAGACAGAGACCACGAGGGGGTCGAGACTGTGTCAAGACAGAGACCACGAGGGGGTCGAGACTGTGTCAAGACAGAGACCACGAGGGGGGCGAGACGGTGTCAAGACAGAGACCACGAGGGGGGCGAGACGGTGTCAAGCCAGAGACCACGAGGGGGGCGAGACGGTGTCAAGCCAGTGACCACAAGGGGGGCAAGATGGAGACTGTGAGACAGAGACCGCGAGTGGGTTGAGACGGTGTCAAGACAGACCGGAAGGGGATGAGGATTTAGGGACGGAGTCAAGACCAAGACTAGAAAAAGATAAGTAGATAGACGATATGTTACAACTCACTGACCCCAACAGGACAATATGTTACAACTCTCTGACCCCAACAGGACAATATGTTACAACTCACTGACCCCAACAGGTCTCCAATAGGTAGACTATGTTACAACTCACTGACCCCAACAGGTCTCCAATAGGTAGACTATGTTACAACTCACTGACCCCAACAGGTCTCCAATAGGTAGACAATATGTTACAACTCACTGACCCCAACAGGACAATATGTTACAACTCACTGACCCCAACAGGCCAATATGTTACAACTCACTGACCCCAACAGGACAATATGTTACAACTCACTGACCCCAACAGGACAATATGTTACAACTCACTGACCCCAACAGGCCAATATGTTACAACACACTGACCCCAACAGGACAATATGTTACAACTCACTGACCCCAACAGGTCAATATGTTACAACTCATTGACCCCAACAGGACAATATGTTACAACTCACTGACCCCAACAGGTCAATATGTTCCAACTCACTGACCCCAACAGGACAATATGTTACAACTCACTGACCCCAAAATGACAATATGTTACAACTCACTGACCCCAACAGGTCAATATGTTACAACTCACTGACCCCAACAGGACAATATGTTACAACTCACTGACCCCAACAGGACAATATGTTACAACTCACTGACCCCAAAAGGACAATATGTTACAACTCACTGACCCCAACAGGTCAATATGTTACAACTCACTGACCCCAACAGGTCAATATGTTACAACTCACTGACCCCAACAGGTCAATATGTTACAACTCACTGACCCCAACAGGACAATATGTTACAACACACTGACCCCAACAGGCCAATATGTTACAACCCACTGACCCCAACAGGACAATATGTTACAACTCACTGACCCCAACAGGTCAATATGTTACAACACACTGACCCCAACAGGTCTCCAATAGGTAGACAATATGTTACAACTCACTGACCCCAACAGGACAATATGTTACAACTCACTGACCCCAACAGGTCAATATGTTACAACTTACTGACCCCAACAGGTCTCCAATAGGTAGACAATATGTTACAACTCACTGACCCCAACAGGACAATATGTTACAACTCACTGACCCCAACAGGTCAATATGTTACAACTCACTGACCCCAACAGGACAATATGTTACAACTCACTGACCCCAACAGGACAATATGTTACAACTCACTGACCCCAACAGGTCAATATGTTACAACTTACTGACCCCAACAGGTCTCCAATAGGTAGACAATATGTTACAACTCACTGACCCCAACAGGACAATATGTTACAACTTACTGACCCCAACAGGTCTCCAATAGGTAGACAATATGTTACAACCCACTGACCCCAACAGGACAATATGTTACAACTCACTGACCCCAACAGGACAATATGTTACAACTTACTGACCCCAACAGGTCAATATGTTACAACTTACTGACCCCAACAGGTCAATATGTTACAACTTACTGACCCCAACAGGTCTCCAATAGGTAGACAATATGTTACAACTCACTGACCCCAACATGTCAACATGTTACAACTCACTGACCCCAACAGGACAATATGTTACAACTCACTGACCCCAACAGGTCAATATATTACAACTCACTGACCCCAACAGGACAATATGTTACAACTCACTGACCCCAACAGGACAATATGTTACAACCCACTGACCCCAACAGGTCAATATGTTACAACTCACTGACCCCAACAGGACAATATGTTACAACTCACTGACCCCAACAGGACAATATGTTACAACTCACTGACCCCAACAGGACAATATGTTACAACCCACTGACCCCAACAGGTCAATATGTTACAACTCACTGACCCCAACAGGACAATATGTTACAACTCACTGACCCCAACAGGACAATATGTTACAACTCACTGACCCCAACAGGACAATATGTTACAACTCACTGACCCCAACAGGTCTCCAATAGAAAGACAATATGTTACAACTCACTGACCCCAACAGGACAATATGTTACAACTCACTGACCCCAACAGGACAATATGTTACAACACACTGACCCCAACAGGTCAATATGTTACAACTCACTGACCCCAACAGGTCAATATGTTACAACTCACTGACCCCAACAGGACAATATGTTACAACTCACTGACCCCAACAGGACAATATGTTACAACTCACTGACCCCAACAGGACAATATGTTACAACTCACTGACCCCAACAGGTCAATATGTTACAACTCACTGACCCCAACAGGTCAATATGTTACAACTCACTGACCCCAACAGGACAATATGTTACAACTCACTGACCCCAACAGGACAATATGTTACAACTCACTGACCCCAACAGGACAATATGTTACAACTCACTGACCCCAACAGGACAATATGTTACAACTCACTGACCCCAACAGGTCAATATGTTACAACTCACTGACCCCAACAGGTCTCCAATAGGTAGACAATATGTTACAACTCACTGACCCCAACAGGACAATATGTTACAACTCACTGACCCCAACAGGACAATATGTTACAACTCACTGACCCCAACAGGACAATATGTTACAACTCACTGACCCCAACAGGACAATATGTTACAACTCACTGACCCCAACAGGTCAATATGTTACAACTCACTGACCCCAACAGGACAATATGTTACAACTCACTGACCCCAACAGGTCAATATGTTACAACTCACTGACCCCAACAGGACAATATGTTACAACTCACTGACCCCAACAGGACAATATGTTACAACTCACTGACCCCAACAGGACAATATGTTACAACTCACTGACCCCAACAGGACAATATGTTACAACTCACTGACCCCAACAGGTCAATATGTTACAACTCACTGACCCCAACAGGACAATATGTTACAACTCACTGACCCCAACAGGTCAATATGTTACAACTTACTGACCCCAACAGGTCTCCAATAGATAGACAATATGTTACAACTCACTGACCTCAACAGGTTTCCAATAGATAGACAATATGTTACAACTCATTGACCCCAACAGGACAATATGTTACAACTCACTGACCCCAACAGGTCTCCAATAGGTAGGCAATATGTTACAACTCACTGACCCCAACAGGTCTCCAATAGATAGACAATATGTTACAACTCACTGACCCCAACAGGACAATATGTTACAACTCACTGACCCCAACATGTTACAACTCACTGACCCCAACAGGACAACATGTTACAACTCTCTGACCCCAACAGGACAATATGTTACAACTCTCTGACCCCAACAGGACAATATGTTACAACTCACTGACCCCAACAGGACAATATGTTACAACTCACTGACCCCAACAGGACAAAATGTTACAACTCACTGACACCAACAGGACAATATGTTACAACTCTCTGACCCCAACAGGACAATATGTTACAACTCACTGACCCCAACAGGACAATATGTTACAACTCACTGACCCCAACAGGACAAAATGTTACAACTCACTGACACCAACAGGACAATATGTTACAACTCACTGACCCCAACAGGACAATATGTTACAACTCACTGACCCCAACAGGTCAATATGTTACAACTCACTGACCCCAACAGGACAATATGTTACAACTCACTGACCCCAACAGGTCAATATGTTACAACTTACTGACCCCAACAGGTCTCCAATAGATAGACAATATGTTACAACTCACTGACCTCAACAGGTTTCCAATAGATAGACAATATGTTACAACTCATTGACCCCAACAGGACAATATGTTACAACTCACTGACCCCAACAGGTCTCCAATAGGTAGGCAATATGTTACAACTCACTGACCCCAACAGGTCTCCAATAGATAGACAATATGTTACAACTCACTGACCCCAACAGGACAATATGTTACAACTCACTGACCCCAACATGTTACAACTCACTGACCCCAACAGGACAACATGTTACAACTCTCTGACCCCAACAGGACAATATGTTACAACTCTCTGACCCCAACAGGACAATATGTTACAACTCACTGACCCCAACAGGACAATATGTTACAACTCACTGACCCCAACAGGACAAAATGTTACAACTCACTGACACCAACAGGACAATATGTTACAACTCTCTGACCCCAACAGGACAATATGTTACAACTCACTGACCCCAACAGGTCTCCAATAGATAGACAATATGTTACAACTCACTGACCCCAACAGGACAATATGTTACAACACACTGACCCCAACAGGACAATATATTACAACTCATTGACCCCAACAGGACAATATGTTACAACACACTGACCCCAACAGGACAATATATTACAACTCATTGACCCCAACAGGACAATATGTTACAACTCATTGACCCCAACAGGTCTCCAATAGATAGACAATATGTTACAACTCACTGACCCCAACAGGACAATATGTTGCAACTCACTGACCCCAACAGGTCTCCAATAGGTAGACAATATGTTACAACTCACTGACCCCAACAGGACAATATGTTGCAACTCACTGACCCCAACAGGACAATATGTTACAACCCACTGACCCCAACAGGACAATATGTTACAACTCACTGACCCCAACAGGTCTCCAATAGGTAGACAATATGTTACAACCTACTGACCCCAACAGGACAATATGTTACAACTCACTGACCCCAACAGGTCTCCAATAGGTAGACAAAAATGTTACAACTCACTGACCTCAATAGGTAGACAATATGTTACAACTCACTGACCCCAACAGGACAATATGTTACAACTCACTGACCTCAATAGGTAGACAATATGTTACAACTCACTGACCCCAACAGGACAATATGTTACAACTCACTGACCCCAACAGGACAATATGTTCCAACTCACTGACCCCAACAGGACAATATGTTACAACTCACTGACCCCAACAGGACAATATGTTACAACTCACTGACCCCAACAGGTCTCCAATAGGTAGACAATATGTTACAACTCACTGACCCCAAAAGGACAATATGTTACAACTCACTGACCCCAACAGGACAATATGTTACAACTCACTGACCCCAAAAGGACAATATGTTACAACTCACTGACCCCAACAGGACAATATGTTACAACTCACTGACCCCAACAGGACAATATGTTACAACTCACTGACCCCAACAGGACAATATGTTACAACACACTGACCCCAACAGGACAATATGTTACAACTCACTGACCCCAACAGGACAATATGTTCCAACTCACTGACCCCAACAGGACAATATGTTACAACTCACTGACCCCAACAGGTCAATATGTTACAACACACTGACCCCAACAGGTCTCCAATAGGTAGACAATATGTTACAACTCACTGACCCCAACAGGACAACATGTTACAACTCACTGACCCCAACAGGTCAATATGTTACAACTCACTGACCCCAACAGGTCTCCAATAGGTAGACTATGTTACAACTCACTGCCCCCAACAGGTCTCCAATAGATAGACAATATGTTACAACTCACTGACCCCAATATGTTACAACTCTCTGACCCCAACAGGTCTCCAATAGGTAGACAATATGTTACAACTCTCTGACCCCAACAGGTCTCCAATAGGTAGACAATATGTTACAACTCACTGACCCCAACAGGACAATATGTTACAACTCTCTGACCCCAACAGGTCTCCAATAGGTAGACAATATGTTACAACTCACTGACCCCAACAGGTCGCCAATAGAAAGACAATATGTTACATCTCACTGACCCCAACAGGGGGGTTAGACTGCTGCTCCACTCTGGTGCGAGAAGCAACAACTCCAGTTGTTTCTGTCAGTTTGGTTTTGCTCTCGATGTGATTTGATTGGAGTGAAGCCAAAACCAGACTGGCTTCCCTTTCTACTTTCTATTGGTGCTCCAGGACGATTCACAGTTCAGCTCACTCAATTTAGCTCAATGCTGATTGGCTATTATTATATGTTTTTTTTATCAAGGGAGGCCAAAATGCTCGCTGGCGTGCCTTGCGTTCAATGCTACGGGCGGCAACAATGTCATACTCTTTCTGACCGGACAGCATCAGATAGAGGGGAGCTGTTTCACTGACCAGACAGCATCAGATAGAGGGGAGCTGTTTCACTGACCAGACAGCATCAGATAGATGGCCTTTACATACAGAGACAGAGGGGTGCTGTTTCACTGACCAGACAGCATCAGATAGATGGCCTTTACGTACAGAGACAGAGGGGTGCTGTTTCACTGACCAGACAGCATCAGATAGATGGCCTTTACATACAGAGACAGAGGGGTGCTGTTTCAATCAAATCAAATCAAATGTATTTATATAGCCCTTCGTACATCAGCTGATATCTCAAAGTGCTGTACAGAAACCCAGCCTAAAACCCCAAACAGCAAGCAATGCAGGTGTAGAAGCACGGTGGCTAGGAAAAACTCCCTAGAAAGGCCAAAACCTAGGAAGAAACCTAGAGAGGAACCAGGCTATGTGGGGTGGCCAGTCCTCTTCTGGCTGTGCCGGGTGGAGATTATAACAGAACATGGTCAAGATGTTCAAATGTTCATAAATGACCAGCATGGTCGAATAATAATAAGGCAGAACAGTTGAAACTGGAGCAGCAGCACGGCCAGGTGGACTGGGGACAGCAAGGAGTCATCATGTCAGGTAGTCCTGAGGCATGGTCCTAGGGCTCAGGTCCTCCGAGAGAGAGAAAGAAAGAAAGAGAGAATTCGAGAGAGCACACTTAAATTCACACAGGACACCGAATAGGACAGGAGAAGTACTCCAGATATAATAAACTGACCCTAGCCCCCGACACACAAACTACTGCAGCAGAAATACTGGAAGCTTTCACTCACCAGACAGCATCAGATAGAGGGGTGCTGTTTCACTGACCAGACAGCATCAGATAGATGGCCTTTACAAACAGAGACAGAGGGGTGCTGTTTCACTGACCAGACAGCATCAGATAGATGGCCTTTACAAACAGAGATAGAGGGGTGCTGTTTCACTGACCAGACAGCATCAGATAGATGGCCTTTACAAACAGAGACAGAGGGGTGCTGTTTCACTGACCAGACAGCATCAGATAGATGGCCTTTACATAGAGACAGAGGGGTGCTGTTTCACTGACCAGACAGCATCAGATAGATGGCCTTTACATACAGAGACAGAGGGGTGCTGTTTCACTGACCAGACAGCATCAGATAGATGACCTATACAAACAGAGACAGAGGGGTGCTGTTTCACTGACCAGACAGCATCAGATAGATGACCTATACATACAGAGACAGAGGGGTGCTGTTTCACTGACCAGACAGCATCAGATAGATGGCCTTTACATACAGAGACAGAGGGGTGCTGTTTCACTGACCAGACAGCATCAGATAGATGACCTATACATACAGAGACAGAGGGGTGCTGTTTCACTGACCAGACAGCATCAGATAGATGGCCTTTACATACAGAGACAGAGGGGTGCTGTTTCACTGACCAGACAGCATCAGATAGATGGCCTATACATACAGAGACCGAGGGGTGCTGTTTCGCTCGCTCTGATGCTTTCTCTGATGGTAAACATTCTGCCTCTAGCCAATTTGAAGGAAAATTATGAAACGCATAGAGAAGAAAGACATTATGTTTATTTTCTGGGTACATGTTTTGGGGCTTCCCTTGGCAAACATGAATACACACCAGGAGATCTATTCGACATCATAGTAAACAGCTGCTAAAACTTTCGCAATGAAAACCAGAGTTTCTATTGGACAACTTCAGGTGGGTCCCAACCCGTTTGTTTCGGTTTGGTAACGGTTACGCAGCAGCCGTAAAAGAAGGTTCCTAGTGAATACACCCCTATTCTAAACGTCGGCCAAACATGGACCTGTTTGCGCCACCGCCCTTTAAGCCACTGCGCGCTCCTTTTCATAGCGCGCTCCCGTGTTCGACGAGGAAGTCCCGTCGTTTGTTCAGAAGTACCGCTACGCTAAAGGAGATTGCAGATGTGACGTGTTTCTCGCTTCAACAAACCTATCCCCCAACCTTGACGTGCATGGGATAGAGACGTTTGAGAATGTTTTTAGCAACGGAGATCAAGGTAAATTCTGGGATGTTACTTTATTTTACAGGTCGCGTTTATGATTGTCAAGTTACCTGTCTGGAGTTGCCCTCCACGAGTCTGTCCAGTACAGGTGTGAACTTGGTGACGTTGTCGACTTCAACAATGTGCTGTAAAAGTTGTCAGAACTACTGTACTTTTATACCATGTAGCCTGTATTTCATTTAAATGCCGAAGTCGTGTTTGGAATTTAGGAATGTGATTGTGAAGAATTCGAAACGGGTATCCTCCCTAAAACAGGTTTATCAATTCTGAAGTGCATCATGACAAAATACCAGCATGGGTGTTTAAACAAAGTGTAAACACATTGGTGTGTATGGAAATACTTCAACAGACCAAACAAGCACACCTGCCATAAAATCATGTCATGTAGATTCTCATATGGCACCTGCCATAAAATCATGTCATGTAGATTCTCATATGGCATCTGCCATAAAATCATGTCATGTAGATTCTCATATGGCATCTGCCATAAAATCATGTCATGTAGATTCTCATATGGCATCTGCCATAAAATCATGTCATGTAGATTCTCATATGGCATCTAGCATCTGCCATAAAATCATGTCATGTAGATTCTCATATGGCATCTGCCATAAAATCATGTCATGTAGATTCTCATATGGCATCTGCCATAAAATCATGTCATGTAGATTCTCATATGGCATCTGCCATAAAATCATGTCATGTAGATTCTCATATGGCATCTAGCATCTGCCATAAAGTCATGTAATGTAGATTCTCATATGGCACCTAGCATCTGCCATAAAATCATGTCATGTAGATTCTCATATGGCATCTAGCATCTGCCATAAAATCATGTCATGTAGATTCTCATATGGCATCTAGCATCTGTCATAAAATCATGTCATGTAGATTCTCATATGGCACCTGTCATAAAATCATGTCATGTAGATTCTCATATGGCATCTAGCATCTGCCATAAAATCATATAATGTATCATGTTCCTTTTTCTAGGTATCTGGTAACTGTCCCATGAGTCTATGGAAAGTGCTCTAAAACACAATGTTAAGCAATCAACAAGTAATGAAGGACCAAGCAAACACACTTTAATCTTCTATGATTCAAATCTGTTGTAAAAATAATTCAAAACATTTTACAATATGTTTAAGTCTGTGGATGTTCAATTAAGGCGACGTGATGGCAGAAAGGTGCCATATATGAGATGAAAGTTAACTGCTAACTTTCCCATGATGCTCTCTGTCCTGTTTCCTAAATACCTAAACCAGCAGGCAGCAGCTAGCTCTGTCTAAACACTGAACAGGAACACACATTGATCAAGAAATGCCTCTTTGACAGGACATGTTTGGACTGTTGCTCAACGTCTGTAGTGTCAACTCAACGGAACAGCCTTAAGCACTTCTAGCATCGATTCCACAATTCTTAAGTTAACATCTTATTCAATCAATCAAATGTTATTTATAAAGCACTTCATTTTGTTAAAATTCAAAGTACTTATTACCATCTAATGCTGTAGTGGTGTTATTACCATCTAATGCTGCTGTGGTGTTATTACCATCTAATGCTGTAGTGGTGTTATTACCATCTAATGCTGTAGTGGTGTTATTACCATCTAATGCTGTAGTGGTGTTATTACCGTCTAATGCTGTAGTGGTGTTATTACCATCTAATGCTGTAGTGGTGTTACTACCATCTAATGCTGTAGTGGTGTTATTACCATCTAATGCTGTAGTGGTGTTATTACCATCTAATGCTGTAGTGGTGTTATTACCGTCTAATGCTGTAGTGGTGTTATTACCATCTAATGCTGTAGTGGTGTTATTACCATCTAATGCTGTAGTGGTGTTATTACCATCTAATGCTGTTGTGGTGTTATTACCATCTAATGCTGTAGTGGTGTTATTACCATCTAATGCTGTAGTGGTGTTATTACCATCTAATGCTGTAGTGGTGTTATTACCATCTAATGCTGTAGTGGTGTTATTACCGTCTAATGCTGTAGTGGTGTTATTACCGTCTAATGCTGTAGTGGTGTTATTACCATCTAATGCTGTAGTGGTGTTATTACCATCTAATGCTGTAGTTGTGTTATTACCGTCTAATGCTGTAGTGGTGTTATTACCATCTAATGCTGTAGTGGTGTTATTACCGTCTAATGCTGTAGTGGTGTTATTACCATCTAATGCTGTAGTGGTGTTATTACCATCTAATGCTGTAGTGGTGTTATTACCATCTAATGCTGTAGTGGTGTTATTACCGTCTAATGCTGTAGTGGTGTTATTACCATCTAATGCTGTAGTGGTGTTATTAGCATCTAATGCTGTAGTGGTGTTATTACCATCTAATGCTGTAGTGGTGTTATTACCATCTAATGCTGTAGTGGTGTTATTACCATCTAATGCTGTAGTGGTGTTATTACCGTCTAATGCTGTAGTGGTGTTATTACCATCTAATGCTGTAGTGGTGTTATTACCATCTAATGCTGTAGTGGTGTTATTACCATCTAATGCTGTAGTGGTGTTACTACCATCTAATGCTGTAGTGGTGTTATTACCATCTAATGCTGTAGTGGTGTTATTACCATCTAATGCTGTAGTGGTGTTACTACCATCTAATGCTGTAGTGGTGTTATTACCATCTAATGCTGTTGTGGTGTTATTACCATCTAATGCTGTAGTGGTGTTATTACCATCTAATGCTGTAGTGGTGTTATTACCATCTAATGCTGTAGTGGTGTTATTACCATCTAATGCTGTAGTGGTGCTATTACCATCTAATGCTGTAGTGGTGTTATTACCATCTAATGCTGTAGTGGTGTTATTACCATCTAATGCTGTAGTGGTGTTATTACCATCTAATGCTGTAGTGGTGTTGATACCATCTAATGCTGTAGTGGTGTTATTACCATCTAATGCTGTAGTGGTGTTACTACCATCTAATGCTGTAGTGGTGTTATTACCATCTAATGCTGTAGTGGTGTTGTTACCATCTAATGCTGTAGTGGTGTTATTACCATCTAATGCTGTAGTGGTGTTATTACCATCTAATGCTGTAGTGGTGTTATTACCATCTAATGCTGTAGTGGTGTTATTACCATCTAATGCTGTAGTGGTGTTATTACCATCTAATGCTGTAGTAGTGTTATTACCATCTAATGCTGTTGTGGTGTTATTACCATCTAATGCTGTAGTGGTGTTATTACCATCTAATGCTGTAGTGGTGTTATTACCATCTAATGCTGTTGTGGTGTTATTACCATCTAATGCTGTAGTGGTGTTATTACCATCTAATGCTGTAGTGGTGTTGATACCATCTAATGCTGTAGTGGTGTTATTACCATCTAATGCTGTTGTGGTGTTATTACCATCTAATGCTGTTGTGGTGTTATTACCATCTAATGCTGTAGTGGTGTTGATACCATCTAATGCTGTAGTGGTGTTACTACCATCTAATGCTGTAGTGGTGTTATTACCATCTAATGCTGTTGTGGTGTTATTACCATCTAATGCTGTAGTGGTGTTATTACCGTCTAATGCTGTAGTGGTGTTATTACCATCTAATGCTGTAGTGGTGTTACTACCATCTAATGCTGTTGTGGTGTTATTACCATCTAATGCTGTAGTGGTGTTATTACCATCTAATGCTGTAGTGGTGTTATTACCATCTAATGCTGTAGTGGTGTTATTACCATCTAATGCTGTAGTGGTGTTATTACCATCTAATGCTGTAGTAGTGTTATTACCATCTAATGCTGTTGTGGTGTTATTACCATCTAATGCTGTAGTGGTGTTATTACCATCTAATGCTGTAGTGGTGTTATTACCATCTAATGCTGTTGTGGTGTTATTACCATCTAATGCTGTAGTGGTGTTATTACCATCTAATGCTGTAGTGGTGTTGATACCATCTAATGCTGTAGTGGTGTTATTACCATCTAATGCTGTTGTGGTGTTATTACCATCTAATGCTGTTGTGGTGTTATTACCATCTAATGCTGTAGTGGTGTTGATACCATCTAATGCTGTAGTGGTGTTACTACCATCTAATGCTGTAGTGGTGTTATTACCATCTAATGCTGTTGTGGTGTTATTACCATCTAATGCTGTAGTGGTGTTATTACCGTCTAATGCTGTAGTGGTGTTATTACCATCTAATGCTGTAGTGGTGTTACTACCATCTAATGCTGTTGTGGTGTTATTACCATCTAATGCTGTAGTGGTGTTATTACCATCTAATGCTGTAGTGGTGTTACTACCATCTAATGCTGTAGTGGTGTTATTACCATCTAATGCTGTTGTTGTGTTATTACCATCTAATGCTGTAGTGGTGTTATTACCATCTAATGCTGTAGTGGTGTTATTACCATCTAATGCTGTAGTGGTGTTATTACCATCTAATGCTGTAGTGGTGTTATTACCATCTAATGCTGTTGTGGTGTTATTACCATCTAATGCTGTAGTGGTGTTATTACCATCTAATGCTGTAGTGGTGTTATTACCATCTAATGCTGTCGTGGTGTTATTACCATCTAATGCTGTCGTGGTGTTATTACCATCTAATGCTGTAGTGGTGTTATTACCATCTAATGCTGTAGTGGTGTTATTACCATCTAATGCTGTAGTGGTGTTATTACCATCTAATGCTGTAATGGTGTTATTACCATCTAATGCTGTAGTGGTGTTATTACCATCTAATGCTGTAGTGGTGTTATTACCATCTCATGCTGTAGTGGTGTTATTACCGTCTAATGCTGTAGTGGTGTTATTACCGTCTAATGCTGTAGTGGTGTTATTACCATCTAATGCTGTAGTGGTGTTATTACCATCTAATTCTGTAGTGGTGTTATTTGTAGTGGTGTTACTACCATCTAATGCTGTAGTGGTGTTATTACCATCTAATGCTGTAGTGGTGTTATTACCATCTAATGCTGTAGTGGTGTTATTACCATCTAATGCTGTAGTGGTGTTATTACCATCTAATGCTGTAGTGGTGTTACTACCATCTAATGCTGTAGTGGTGTTATTACCATCTAATGCTGTAGTGGTGTTATTACCATCTAATGCTGTAGTGGTGTTATTACCATCTAATGCTGTTGTGGTGTTATTACCATCTAATGCTGTAGTGGTGTTATTACCATCTAATGCTGTAGTGGTGTTATTACCATCTAATGCTGTAGTGGTGTTATTACCATCTAATGCTGTAGTGGTGTTATTACCATCTAATGCTGTAGTGGTGTTATTACCATCTCATGCTGTAGTGGTGTTATTACCATCTAATGCTGTAGTGGTGTTATTACCATCTAATGCTGTCGTGGTGTTACTACCATCTAATGCTGTAGTGGTGTTATTACCATCTAATGCTGTAGTGGTGTTATTACCATCTAATGCTGTAGTGGTGTTATTACCATCTAATGCTGTAGTGGTGTTACTACCATCTAATGCTGTAGTGGTGTTACTACCATCTAATGCTGTAGTGGTGTTATTACCATCTAATGCTGTAGTGGTGTTATTACCATCTAATGCTGTAGTGGTGTTATTACCATCTAATGCTGTCGTGGTGTTATTACCGTCTAATGCTGTCGTGGTGTTATTACCGTCTAATGCTGTAGTGGTGTTATTACCGTCTAATGCTGTAGTGGTGTTATTACCGTCTAATGCTGTAGTGGTGTTATTACCGTCTAATGCTGTAGTGGTGTTATTACCATCTAATGCTGTCGTGGTGTTATTACCATCTAATGCTGTAGTGGTGTTATTACCATCTAATGCTGTAGTGGTGTTATTACTGTCTAATGCTGTAGTGGTGTTATTACCATATAATGCTGTAGTGGTGTTATTACCATCTAATGTTGTAGTGGTGTTATTACCATCTAATGCTGTAGTGGTGTTATTACAATCTAATGCTGTAGTGGTGTTATTACCGTCTAATGCTGTAGTGGTGTTATTACCGTCTAATGCTGTAGTGGTGTTACTACCGTCTAATGCTGTAGTGGTGTTATTACCATCTAATGCTGTAGTGGTGTTATTACCATCTAATGCTGTAGTGGTGTTATTACCATCTAATGCTGTAGTGGTGTTACTACCATCTAATGCTGTAGTGGTGTTATTACAGTCTAATGCTGTAGTGGTGTTATTACCATCTAATGCTGTAGTGGTGTTATTACCATCTAATGCTGTAGTGGTGTTATTACCATCTAATGCTGTAGTGGTGTTATTACCGTCTAATGCTGTAGTGGTGTTATTACCGTCTAATGCTGTAGTGGTGTTATTACCATCTAATGCTGTAGTGGCGTTATTACCATCTAATGCTGTAGTGGCGTTATTACCATCTAATGCTGTAGTGACGTTATTACCGTCTAATGCTGTAGTGGTGTTATTACCATCTAATGCTGTCGTGGTGTTATTACCATCTAATGCTGTAGTGGTGTTATTACCATCTAATGCTGTAGTGGTGTTATTACCATCTAATGCTGTAGTGGTGTTATTACCATCTAATGCTGTAGTGGTGTTATTACCATCTAATGCTGTAGTGGTGTTATTACCGTCTAATGCTGTAGTGGTGTTATTACCGTCTAATGCTGTAGTGGTGTTACTACCGTCTAATGCTGTAGTGGTGTTACTACCATCTAATGCTGTAGTGGTGTTATTACCGTCTAATGCTGTAGTGGTGTTATTACCATCTAATGCTGTAGTGGTGTTATTACCATCTAATGCTGTAGTGGTGTTATTACCATCTAATGCTGTAGTGGTGTTATTACCATCTAATGCTGTAGTGGTGTTATTACCGTCTAATGCTGTAGTGGTGTTACTACCATCTAATGCTGTAGTGGTGTTATTACCATCTAATGCTGTAGTGGTGTTATTACCATCTAATGCTGTAGTGGTGTTATTACGATCTAATGCTGTAGTGGTGTTACTACCATCTAATGCTGTAGTGGTGTTACTACCATCTAATGCTGTAGTGGTGTTATTACCATCTAATGCTGTAGTGGTGTTATTACCATCTAATGCTGTAGTGGTGGTATTACCATCTAATGCTGTAGTGGTGTTATTACCATCTAATGCTGTAGTGGTGTTATTACCATCTAATGATGTAGTGGTGTTATTACCATCTAATGCTGTAGTGGTGTTACTACCATCTAATGCTGTAGTGGTGTTATTACCATCTAATGCTGTAGTGGTGTTACTACCATCTAATGCTGTAGTGGTGTTATTACCATCTAATGCTGTAGTGGTGTTATTACCATCTAATGCTGTCGTGGTGTTATTACCATCTAATGCTGTAGTGGTGTTATTACCATCTAATGCTGTAGTGGTGTTACTACCATCTAATGCTGTAGTGGTGTTAGTCACATTCAGTGTTATTACCGTACATCTCAGTCCTTGTTGTGGTGGTATTACCATGCGGCTCAGTCCTAGTTGTGCTGGTTGATACATACGCCTCAGTCCTTGTTGTGGTGGTTGATACATACGTCTCAGTCCTTGTTGTGGTGGTGTTACCATACGTCCTGGTCTTTGTTGTGGTGGTATTACCATAGGTCTCGGTCCTTGTTGTGGTGGTATTATCATACGTCTCGGTCCTTGTTGTGGTGGTTGATACATACATCTCGGTCCTTGTTGTGGTGGTATTACCATACGTCTCAGTCCTTGTTTTGGTGTTATTACCATACGTCTCAGTCCTTGTTGTGGTGGTTTTACCATACGTCTCAGTCCTTGTTGTAGTGGTATTACCATACGTCTCAGTCCTTGTTTTGGTGTTATTACCATACGTCTCAGTCCTTGTTGTGGTGGTATTACTATACGTCTCAGTCCTTGTTGTGGTGGTATTACCATACGTCTCAGTCCTTGTTGTGGTGGTTTTACCAAACGTCTCCGTCCTTGTTGTGGTGGTATTACCATACGTCATACAGGGTTGAGGTTGGGCTCATACAGGGTTGAGGTTGGGCTCATACAGGGTTGGGGTTGGGCTCATACAGGTTTGGGGTTTTGCTCATACAGGGTTGGGGTTGGGCTCATACAGGGTTGGGGTTTTGCTCATACAGGGTTGGGCTCATACAGGGTTGGACTCATACAGGGTTGGGCTCATACAGGGTTGGACTCATACAGGGTTATGCTCATACAGGGTTGGGCTCGGGCTCATAAAGGGTTGGGCTCATTCAGGGTTGGGCTCATACAGGATTAGGGTTGGACTCATACAGGGTTAGGGTTGGACTCATACAGGCTTGGGCTCATACATTGTTAGGGTTGAGCTCATACAGGGTTGGGGTTGGGCTCATACAGGGTTGGGGTTGGGCTCATACAGGGTTGGGGTTGGGCTCATACAGGGTTGGGGTTGGGCTCATACAGGGTTGGGGTTGGGCTCATATAGGGTTAGGGTTGGGCTCATATAGGGTTAGGGTTGGGCTCATACAGGGTTGGACTCATACAGGGTTGGGCTCATACAGGGTTGGACTCATACAGGGTTATGCTCATACAGGGTTGGGCTCGGGCTCATAAAGGGTTGGGCTCATTCAGGGTTGGGCTCATACAGGATTAGGGTTGGACTCATACAGGGTTAGGGTTGGACTCATACAGGCTTGGGCTCATACATTGTTAGGGTTGGGCTCATACAGGGTTGGGGTTGGGCTCATACAGGGTTGGGGTTGGGCTCATACAGGGTTGGGGTTGGGCTCATACAGGGTTGGGGTTGGGCTCATATAGGGTTGGGGTTGGGCTCATACAGGGTTGGGGTTGGGCTCATACAGGGTTGGGTTTGGGCTCATATAGGGTTAGGGTTGGGCTCATATAGGGTTAGGGTTGGGCTCATATAGGGTTAGGGTTGGGCTCATACAGGGTTAGGGTTGGGCTCATACAAGGTTGGGTTTGGACTCGTACAGGGTTGTGGTTGGGCTCGTACAGGGTTGTGGTTGGGCTCATACAGGGTTAGGGTTGGGCTCATACAGGGTTAGGGTTGGGCTCATACAGGGTTGAGGTTGGGCTCATACAGGGTTGGGGTTGGGCTCATACAGGGTTGGGGTTGGGCTCATACAGGGTTGGGGTTGAGCTCATACAGGGTTGGGGTTTTGCTCATACAGGGTTGGGGTTGGGCTCATACAGGGTTGGGGTTTTGCTCAGAAAGGGTTGGGCTCATACAGGCTTGGACTCATACAGGGTTGGACTCATACAGGGTTATGCTCATACAGGGTTGGGCTCGGGCTCATAAAGGGTTGGGCTCATTCAGGGTTGGGCTCATACAGGATTAGGGTTGGACTCATACAGGGTTAGGGTTGGACTCATACAGGCTTGGGCTCATACATTGTTAGGGTTGGGCTCATACAGGGTTAGGGTTGGACTCATACAAGGTTGGGTTTGGACTCGTACAGGGTTGTGGTTGGGCTCATACAGGTTTAGGGTTGGGCTCATACAGGGTTAGGGTTGGGCTCATACAGGGTTAGGGTTGGACTCATACAGGGTTAGGGTTGGACTCATACAGGGTTGGGCTCATATAGGGTTAGGGTTGGGCTCATACAGGGTTAGGGTTGGACTCATACAAGGTTGGGTTTGAACTCGTACAGGGTTGTGGTTGGGCTCATACAGGGTTAGGGTTGGGCTCATACAGGGTTAGGGTTGGGCTCACACTGGGTTGTGCTCATAAAGGGTTGTGCTCATACAGGGTTAGGGTTGTGCTCATACAGGGTTAGGGTTGTGCTCATACAGGGTTAGGGTTGGACTCATACAGGGTTAGGGTTGGACTCATACCGGGTTAGGGTTGGGCTCATACAAGGTTGGGTTTAGGCTCATACAGGGTTGTGGGTGGGCTCATACAGGGTTAGGGTTGGGCTCATACAGGGTTAGGGTTGGGCTCATACAGGGTTGTGCTCATACAGGGTTGGGCGCATACAGGGTTGTGTTCATACAGGGTTAGGGTTGTGTTCATACAGGGTTGTGGTTGGACTCATACAGGGTTAGGTTTGGACTCATACAGGGTTGGGTTTGGACTCATACAGGGTTAGGGTTGGACTCATACAGGGTTAGGGTTGGACTCATACAGGGTTAGGGTTGGGCTCATACAGGGTTGGGGTTGGGCTCATACAGGGTTGGGGTTGGGCTCATTTGGGGTTGGGCTCATTTGGGGTTGGGCTCATACAGGGTTGGGGTTGGGCTCATACAGGGTTGGGGTTGGGCTCATATAGGGTTAGGGTTGGACTCATACGAGGTTGGGTTTGGACTCGTACAGGGTTGTGGTTGGGCTCGTACAGGGTTAGGGTTGGGCTCATACAGGGTTAGGGTTGGGCTCATACAGGGTTAGGGTTGGGCTCATACAGGGTTAGGGTTGGACTCACACCTGGTTGTGCTCATACAGGCTTAGGGTTGTGCTCATACAGGCTTAGGGTTGTGCTCATACAGGGTTAGGGTTGTGCTCATACAGGGTTAGGGTTGGACTCATACAGGGTTAGGGTTGGACTCATACCGGGTTAGGGTTGGGCTCATACAAGGTTGGGTTTGGGCTCATACAGGGTTGTGGTTGGGCTCATACAGGGTTAGGGTTGGGCTCATACAGGGTTAGGGTTGGGCTCATACAGGGTTGGGCTCATACAGGGTTGGGCGCATACAGGGTTGTGTTCATACAGGGTTAGGGTTGGGCTCATACAGGGTTGGGGTTGGGCTCATACTGGGTTGGGCTCATACAGGGTTTGGTTTGGGCTCATACAGGGTTGGGTTTGGGTTCATACAGGGTTGGGCTCGTACAGGGTTAGGGTTGGGCTCATACAGGGTTGTGGTTTTGCTCATACAGGGTTAGGGTTGGACTCATACAGGGTTGGGCTCATACAGGGTTAGGCGCATACAGGGTTGTGCTCCTACAGGGTTAGGTTTGGACTCATACAGGGTTGTGGTTGGGCTCATACAGGGTTAGGGTTGGACTCATACAGGGTTAGGGTTGGACTCATACAGGGTTAGGGTTGGGCTCATAGAGGGTTAGGGTTGGGCTCATACAGGGTTGGGGTTGGACTCATACAGGGTTAGGGTTTGGGCTCATACAGGGTTAGGGTTGGGCTCATACAGGGTTAGGGTTGGACTCACACTGGGTTGTGCTCATAAAGGGTTGTGCTCATACAGGGTTAGGGTTGTGCTCATACAGGGTTAGCGTTGGACTCATACAGGGTTAGGGTTGGACTCATACCCGGTTAGGGTTGGGCTCATACAAGGTTGGGTTTAGGCTCATACAGGGTTAGGGTTGGGCTCATACAGGGTTAGGGTTGGGCTCATACAGGGTTAGGGTTGGACTCATACAGGGTTGTGTTCATACAGGGTTAGGGTTGGAGTCATACAGGGTTGTGGTTGGACTCATACAGGGTTAGGTTTGGACTCATACAGGGTTGGGTTTGGACTCATACAGGGTTAGGGTTGGACTCATACAGGGTTAGGGTTGGACTCATACAGGGTTAGGGTTGGGCTCATACAGGGTTGGGGTTGGGCTCATACAGGGTTGGGCTCATTTGGGGTTGGGCTCATACAGGGTTGGGGTTGGGCTCATACAGGGTTGGGGTTGGGCTCATTTGGGGTTGGGCTCATTTGGGGTTGGGCTCATACAGGGTTGGGGTTGGGCTCATACAGGGTTGGGGTTGGGCTCATATAGGGTTAGGGTTGGACTCATACGAGGTTGGGTTTGGACTCGTACAGGGTTGTGGTTGGGCTCGTACAGGGTTAGGGTTGGGCTCATACAGGGTTAGGGTTGGGCTCATACAGGGTTAGGGTTGGACTCACACCTGGTTGTGCTCATAAAGGGTTGTGCTCATACAGGCTTAGGGTTGTGCTCATAAAGGGTTGTGCTCATACAGGCTTAGGGTTGTGCTCATACAGGCTTAGGGTTGTGCTCATACAGGGTTAGGGTTGGACTCATACAGGGTTAGGGTTGGACTCATACCGGGTTAGGGTTGGGCTCATACAAGGTTGGGTTTGGGCTCATACAGGGTTGTGGTTGGGCTCATACAGGGTTAGGGTTGGGCTCATACAGGGTTAGGGTTGGACTCATACAGGGTTGGGCTCATACAGGGTTGGGCGCATACAGGGTTGTGTTCATACAGGGTTAGGGTTGGGCTCATACAGGGTTGGGGTTGGGCTCATACTGGGTTGGGCTCATACAGGGTTGGGTTTGGGCTCATACAGGGTTGGGTTTGGGTTCATACAGGGTTGGGCTCGTACAGGGTTAGGGTTGGGCTCATACAGGGTTGTGGTTTTGCTCATACAGGGTTAGGGTTGGACTCATACAGGGTTGGGCTCATACAGGGTTAGGCGCATACAGGGTTGTGCTCCTACAGGGTTAGGTTTGGACTCATACAGGGTTGTGGTTGGGCTCATACAGGGTTAGGGTTGGACTCATACAGGGTTAGGGTTGGGCTCATAGAGGGTTAGGGTTGGGCTCATACAGGGTTGGGATTGGACTCATACAGGGTTAGGGTTTGGGCTCATACAGGGTTAGGGTTGGGCTCATACAGGGTTAGGGTTGGACTCACACTGGGTTGTGCTCATAAAGGGTTGTGCTCATACAGGGTTAGGGTTGTGCTCATACAGGGTTAGCGTTGGACTCATACAGGGTTAGGGTTGGACTCATACCCGGTTAGGGTTGGGCTCATACAAGGTTGGGTTTAGGCTCATACAGGGTTAGGGTTGGGCTCATACAGGGTTAGGGTTGGGCTCATACAGGGTTAGGGTTGGACTCATACAGGGTTGGGCGCATACAGGGTTGTGTTCATACAGGGTTAGGGTTGGGCTCATACAGGGTTGGGGTTGGGCTCATACTGGGTTGGGCTCATACAGGGTTGGGTTTGGGCTCATACAGGGTTGGGTTTGGGTTCATACAGGGTTGGGCTCGTACAGGGTTAGGGTTGGGCTCATACAGGGTTGTGGTTTTGCTCATACAGGGTTAGGGTTGGACTCATACAGGGTTGGGCTCATACAGGGTTAGGCGCATACAGGGTTGTGCTCCTACAGGGTTAGGTTTGGACTCATACAGGGTTGTGGTTGGGCTCATACAGGGTTAGGGTTGGACTCATACAGGGTTAGGGTTGGACTCATACAGGGTTAGGGTTGGGCTCATAGAGGGTTAGGGTTGGGCTCATACAGGGTTGGGGTTGGACTCATACAGGGTTAGGGTTTGGGCTCATACAGGGTTAGGGTTGGGCTCATACAGGGTTAGGGTTGGACTCACACTGGGTTGTGCTCATAAAGGGTTGTGCTCATACAGGGTTAGGGTTGTGCTCATACAGGGTTAGCGTTGGACTCATACAGGGTTAGGGTTGGACTCATACCCGGTTAGGGTTGGGCTCATACAAGGTTGGGTTTAGGCTCATACAGGGTTAGGGTTGGGCTCATACAGGGTTAGGGTTGGGCTCATACAGGGTTAGGGTTGGACTCATACAGGGTTGTGTTCATACAGGGTTAGGGTTGGAGTCATACAGGGTTGTGGTTGGACTCATACAGGGTTAGGTTTGGACTCATACAGGGTTGGGTTTGGACTCATACAGGGTTAGGGTTGGACTCATACAGGGTTAGGGTTGGACTCATACAGGGTTAGGGTTGGGCTCATACAGGGTTGGGGTTGGGCTCATACAGGGTTGGGCTCATTTGGGGTTGGGCTCATACAGGGTTGGGGTTGGGCTCATACAGGGTTGGGGTTGGGCTCATTTGGGGTTGGGCTCATTTGGGGTTGGGCTCATACAGGGTTGGGGTTGGGCTCATACAGGGTTGGGGTTGGGCTCATATAGGGTTAGGTTTGGACTCATACGAGGTTGGGTTTGGACTCGTACAGGGTTGTGGTTGGGCTCGTACAGGGTTAGGGTTGGGCTCATACAGGGTTAGGGTTGGGCTCATACAGGGTTAGGGTTGGACTCACACCTGGTTGTGCTCATAAAGGGTTGTGCTCATACAGGCTTAGGGTTGTGCTCATAAAGGGTTGTGCTCATACAGGCTTAGGGTTGTGCTCATACAGGGTTAGGGTTGTGCTCATACAGGGTTAGGGTTGGACTCATACAGGGTTAGGGTTGGACTCATACCGGGTTAGGGTTGGGCTCATACAAGGTTGGGTTTGGGCTCATACAGGGTTGTGGTTGGGCTCATACAGGGTTAGGGTTGGGCTCATACAGGGTTAGGGTTGGACTCATACAGGGTTGGGCTCATACAGGGTTGGGCGCATACAGGGTTGTGTTCATACAGGGTTAGGGTTGGGCTCATACAGGGTTGGGGTTGGGCTCATACTGGGTTGGGCTCATACAGGGTTGGGTTTGGGCTCATACAGGGTTGGGTTTGGGTTCATACAGGGTTGGGCTCGTACAGGGTTAGGGTTGGGCTCATACAGGGTTGTGGTTTTGCTCATACAGGGTTAGGGTTGGACTCATACAGGGTTGGGCTCATACAGGGTTAGGCGCATACAGGGGCGGCAGGGTAGCCTAGTGGTTAGAGTGTTGGACTAGTAACCGGAAGGTTGTGAGTTCAAACCCCCGAGCTGACAAGGTACAAATCTGTCGTTCTGCCCCTGAACAGGCAGTTAACCCACTGTTCCCAGGCCGTCATTGAAAATAAGAATTTGTTCTTAACTGACTTGCCTGGTTAAATAAAGGTTAAATAAATAAAAAAAAATACAGGGTTGTGCTCCTACAGGGTTAGGTTTGGACTCATACAGGGTTGTGGTTGGGCTCATACAGGGTTAGGGTTGGACTCATACAGGGTTAGGGTTGGACTCATACAGGGTTAGGGTTGGGCTCATAGAGGGTTAGGGTTGGGCTCATACAGGGTTGGGATTGGACTCATACAGGGTTAGGGTTTGGGCTCATACAGGGTTAGGGTTGGGCTCATACAGGGTTAGGGTTGGACTCACACCTGGTTGTGCTCATAAAGGGTTGTGCTCATACAGGCTTAGGGTTGTGCTCATAAAGGGTTGTGCTCATACAGGCTTAGGGTTGTGCTCATACAGGCTTAGGGTTGTGCTCATACAGGGTTAGGGTTGGACTCATACAGGGTTAGGGTTGGACTCATACCGGGTTAGGGTTGGGCTCATACAAGGTTGGGTTTGGGCTCATACAGGGTTGTGGTTGGGCTCATACAGGGTTAGGGTTGGGCTCATACAGGGTTAGGGTTGGACTCATACAGGGTTGGGCTCATACAGGGTTGGGCGCATACAGGGTTGTGTTCATACAGGGTTAGGGTTGGGCTCATACAGGGTTGGGGTTGGGCTCATACTGGGTTGGGCTCATACAGGGTTGGGTTTGGGCTCATACAGGGTTGGGTTTGGGTTCATACAGGGTTGGGCTCGTACAGGGTTAGGGTTGGGCTCATACAGGGTTGTGGTTTTGCTCATACAGGGTTAGGGTTGGACTCATACAGGGTTGGGCTCATACAGGGTTAGGCGCATACAGGGTTGTGCTCCTACAGGGTTAGGTTTGGACTCATACAGGGTTGTGGTTGGGCTCATACAGGGTTAGGGTTGGACTCATACAGGGTTAGGGTTGGACTCATACAGGGTTAGGGTTGGGCTCATAGAGGGTTAGGGTTGGGCTCATACAGGGTTGGGATTGGACTCATACAGGGTTAGGGTTTGGGCTCATACAGGGTTAGGGTTGGGCTCATACAGGGTTAGGGTTGGACTCACACTGGGTTGTGCTCATAAAGGGTTGTGCTCATACAGGGTTAGGGTTGTGCTCATACAGGGTTAGCGTTGGACTCATACAGGGTTAGGGTTGGACTCATACCTGGTTAGGGTTGGGCTCATACAAGGTTGGGTTTAGGCTCATACAGGGTTAGGGTTGGGCTCATACAGGGTTAGGGTTGGGCTCATACAGGGTTAGGGTTGGACTCATACAGGGTTGGGCTCATACAGGGTTGGGCGCATACAGGGTTGTGTTCATACAGGGTTAGGGTTGGAGTCATACAGGGTTGTGGTTGGACTCATACAGGGTTAGGGTTGGACTCATACAGGGTTGGGGTTGGACTCATACAGGGTTAGTGTTGACTCATACAGGGTTAGGGTTGGGCTCATACAGGGTTAGGCTTGGGCTCATACAGGGTTGGGGTTGGGCTCATGCAGGGTTGGGGTTGGGCTCATTTGGGGTTGGGCTCATACAGGGTTGGGGTTGGGCTCATACAGGGTTGGGGTTGGGCTCATATAGGGTTAGGGTTGGACTCATACAAGGTTGGGTTTGGACTCGTACAGGGTTGTGGTTGGGCTCATACAGGGTTAGGGTTGGGCTCATACAGGGTTAGGGTTGGACTCATACAGGGTTAGAGTTGGACTCACACTGGGTTGTGCTCATAAAGGGTTGTGCTCATACAGGGTTAGGGTTGTGCTCATACAGGGTTAAGGTTGTGCTCATACAGGGTTAGGGTTGGACTCATACAGGGTTGGGCTCATACAGGGTTGGGGTTTGGCTCATACTGGTTTGGGCTCATACAGGGTTGGGTTTGGGCTCATACAGGGTTGGGTTTGGGCTCATACAGGGTTGGGCTCATACAGGGTTAGGGTTGGGCTCATACAGGGTTAGGGTTGGGCTCATACAGGGTTGTGGTTTTGCTCATACAGGGTTAGGGTTTGGGCTCATACAGGGTTAGGGTTGGACTCATACAGGGTTGGGTTTGGGTTCATACAGGGTTGGGCTCATACAGGGTTGGACTCATACAGGGTTAGGGTTGGACTCATACAGGGTTGTGGTTTTGCTCATACAGGGTTGTGGTTTTGCTCATACAGGGTTGTGGTTGGACTCATACAGGGTTGTGGTTTTGCTCATACAGGGTTGTGGTTTTGCTCATACAGGGTTAGGGTTGGGCTCATACAGGGTTGGGGTTGGGCTCATACAGGGTTGGGGTTGGGCTCATACAGGGTTGGGGTGGGCTCATACAGGGTTGGGGTTGGGCTCATACAGGGTTGGGGTTGGGCTCATACAGGGTTGGGGTTGGGCTCATACAGGGTTGGGGTTGGACTCATACAGGGTTGGGGTTGGACTCATACAGGTTTGTGGGGTTGGACTCATACAGGGTTATGGTTGGGCTCATACAGGGTTGGGGTTGGGCTCATACAGGGTTGGGGTTGGGCTCATACAGGGTTGGGGTTGGGCTCATACAGGGTTGGGGTTGGGCTCATACAGGGTTGGGGTGGGCTCATACAGGGTTGGGGTTGGGCTCATACAGGGTTGGGGTTGGACTCATACAGGGTTGGGGTTTGGCACATACAGGAATTTCCTATCAAAATGACTCCGTTATTGACGAGGTCCTCCCATTACAAATGTCTGGACTCTATAGCGTGTTTTAGACCAGCACTGCTAGCACACCTCATCTAGCCACAGCCTACAATAACATTAGACAGTGTTGTGACATCAAATGAACCCTATTTCACAGCCCTTGTTTGTAGTGAACTCAGACTGGCTTCATCCCTGTGGAGACAGTAGTCTCACACGAGGAAACCCATTAAAGCATGATGTAGTTAGAGAAGTCACTGGAGATTAGATGTGTACATTCGGACTGGGGCTTTTGGCAGTGAACAAGGTCCACCAGGTCAACATTCATCTGTTTATTTATCTGTATGGTCATAGAGAAGGTGTGCTGACCCTGTGTGAACTCTGACCCTTGTCCTGTTTTTTCTGTGTGGTCGGCTGATCTGCCTAGAGAAGGTGTGCTGACCCTGTGTGAACTCTGACCCTTGTCCTGTTCTCTCTGTGTGGTGGGCTGATCTGCCTAGAGAAGGTGTGCTGACCCTGTGTGAACTCTGACCCATGTCCTGTTTTCTCCTGTCCTCTCTGTGTGGTGGGATGATCTGCCTAGAGAAGGTGTGCTGACCCTGTGTGAACTCTGACCCTTGTCCTGTTCTCTCCTGCTCTCTGTGTGGTGGGCTGATATGCCTAGGGTGCTAGCTAGCTAGCTTTCTCCCTGTCCCTTCTCTGTCCCAAATTGAACCCTATTCCCAATGTAGTGTACTACTACTACCACTCTGGTCAAACGTAGTGCACTATATAGCGAATAGGATGCCTATTGGGACGCAGGGCGTCCCTGTGGTCTAGTGTGGTCTCAGCATGGCCACAACACACTGCCTTCATAATGAGACAGATGTTCAGGGCCAACTGTACTGTCGTCTCACCCTGCCTCTACTCTGCAGGACGGACGGATGATAGAGCAGCCGTTTGTCAGGATTAGTGTAGATAGCTCTCCCTCTCCCTCTCTCTCTCTCTGTCTGCATCCCAAATGGGACTATATTCCCTATATAGTGCACTATATTTGACCTGAGCCCTGTAGGCCCTGGTGAAAAGTAGTGCACTCTATAGGGAATAGGGTGTCATTAGGGAGGTACATTCCCTCTCTGCTCTGGCCAGCCTGGCTAATAGTGAGGGACAGTGTTGTGATGATAGGAGTTGTTGTGTGATGGTAGTTAAGCCGTCAGCCATAAAGACTCTCTCTGCACCAAAACTGACCCCAGTAGTTGGCAGTTCCTTACTGACAGAACTGAATCCTGCTGGCAGTTAGCTTACTGACTGAACTGAATACTGCTGGTAGTTAGCTTAGTGACTGAACTGAATACTACTGTCAGTTAGCTTAGTGACTGAACTGAATACTGCTGGCAGTTAGCTTAATGACTGAACTGAATACTGCTGGCAGTTAGCTTAGTGACTGAACTGAATACTGCTGTCAGTTAGCTTAATGACTGAACTGAATACTGCTGCCAGCTTAATGACTGAACTGAATACTGCTGTCAGTTAGCTTAATGACTGAACTGAATACTGCTGTCAGTTAGCTTAATGACTGAACTAAATACTGCTGCCAGTTAGCTTACTGACTGAACTGAATACTGCTGTCAGTTAGCTTAATGACTGAACTGAGTACTGCTAACTGACAGCAGTATTCAGTTCAGTCACTAAGCTAACTGGCAGCAGTATTCAGTTCAGTCATTAAGCTGACAGCAGTATTCAGTTCAGTCATTAAGCTGTCAGTTAGCTTAATGACTGAACTGAGTACTGCTGTCAGTTAGCTTACTGACTGAACTGAATACTGCTGTCAGTTAGCTTAGTGACTGAACTGAGTACTGCTGTCAGTTAGCTTACTGACTGAACTGAATACTGCTGTCAGTTAGCTTAGTGACTGAACTGAATACTGCTGTCAGTTAGCTTAGTGACTGAACTGAATACTGCTGTCAGTTAGCTTAATGACTGAACTGAATACTGCTGTCAGTTAGCTTAATGACTGAACTGAATACTGCTGCCAGCTTAATGACTGAACTGAATACTGCTGTCAGTTAGCTTAATGACTGAACTGAATACTGCTGTCAGTTAGCTTAGTGACTGAACTGAATACTGCTGTCAGTTAGCTTAGTGACTGAACTGAATACTGCCGTCAGTTAGCTTAATGACTGAACTGAATACTGCTGCCAGCTTAATGACTGAACTGAATACTGCTGTCAGTTAGCTTAATGACTGAACTGAATACTGCTGTCAGTTAGCTTAATGACTGAACTGAATACTGCTGTCAGTTAGCTTAGTGACTGAACTGAATACTGCTGTCAGTTAGCTTAATGACTGAACTGAATACTGCTGTCAGTTAGCTTACTGACTGAACTGAATACTGCTGTCAGTTAGCTTAGTGACCGAACTGAATACTGCTGTCAGTTAGCTTAGTGACTGAACTGAATACTGCTGTCAGTTAGCTTAATGGCTGAACTGAATATTGCTGTCAGTTAGCTTAATGACTGAACTGAATACTGCTGTCAGTTAGCTTAATGACTGAACTGAATACTGCTGTCAGCTTAGTGACTGAACTGAGTACTGCTGTCAATTAGCTTAGTGACTGAACTGAATACTGCTGTCAGTTAGCTTAATGACTGAACTGAATACTGCTGTCAGTTAGCTTAATGACTGAACTGAATACTGCTGTCAGCTTAGTGACTGAACTGAGTACTGCTGTCAATTAGCTTAGTGACTGAACTGAATACTGCTGTCAGTTAGCTTACTGACTGAACTGAATACTGCTGTCAGTTAGCTTACTGACTGAACTGAATACTGCTGTCAGTTAGCTTACTGACTGAACTGAATACTGCTGTCAGTTAGCTTACTGACTGAACTGAATACTGCTGTCAGTTAGCTTAATGACTGAACTGAATACTGCTGCCAGTTAGCTTAATGACTGAACTGAATCCTGCTGTCAGTTAGCTTAATGACTGAACTGAATACTGCTGTCAGTTAGCTTAATGACTGAACTGAATACTGCTGTCAGTTAGCTTAGTGACTGAACTGAATACTGCTGTCAGTTAGCTTAATGGTTGAACTGCTGTCAGATAGTCATTATGATTATTAAAGACTGTTAAACATTTAGCTATATTTCTGGCCGCATTTATAAGATCTGCGATCACTGTAGTAGCGTAAAACCTGTCAATCAGTATAGAAATGTACGTAGTATTTATGTAGGTAATTATTGTTAATTTAATTTCCATGGACATCCATTTTGTTGATCAGTGTTGGCATTGTTAAGAGATCGTTTTACATTACATTCGTCACTAGCTACTTCCAACTGTAATGCATGTGTAGAGGATGTTGCAACTTCCTTTCAGGCATTGTTGGATGGTATGATGATATTATTACCAGTCTGGAGTTGACTGACTGTTATCTGACAGCAGAACAGGCAGGTGGCCCAAATGACAGCATACTCCCAATACAGTGACTACTTCTGACCCCTACAAGCCCTGATCAAAAATAGTGCACTAGGGAATTTGGTGCCATTTGGCATTCAGATCAGGATAGAGGTCACAGTCAGTCCCACCTTCACTAGTCTCCTGTCCGTCCCAATCTCTCTCTAACATCATCCTCCCCTCTATCCATCACACTCTTTTATTCTATGTTTCTGTCAACATTTTATTCCTCCTCCTCTAATCCCCTCATCTGGGTCAGAGCCCTCGCCCTGCGTCCTGGATTAACAGGAAACTGATTTCTTCCAAGCAGACATTCTCTCTGAAGTGACACTAAAGAAAAGAGGAGATTAAGATGGACACATATTGGACCCGCTGTCATTATGATCCACTAGTAGATTATCAGGTATGTCTGGACCTGGACATCTGACAGAGCTGACATCTGACCCCCTACCTCATAGATACCAGAGCCAGGAGACAGAGCTGACATCTGACCCCTACCTCATAGAAACCAGAGACAGTACTGGCATCTGACCCCTACCTCATAGATACCAGAGACAGTGCTGGCATCTGACCCCTACCTCATAGATACCAGAGCCAGGAGACAGAGCTGACATCTGACCCCTACCTCATAGATACCAGAGTCAGGAGACAGATCTGACATCTGACCCCTACCTCATAGATACCAGAGTCAGGAGACAGAGCTGACATCTGACCCCTACCTCATAGATACCAGAGTCAGGAGACAGAGCTGACATCTGACCCCTACCTCATAGATACCAGAGTCAGGAGACAGAGCTGACCTCCGACCCCTACCTCATAGATACCAGAGTCAGGAGACAGAGCTGACATCTGACCTCTACCTCATAGATACCAGAGACAGTACTGGCATCTGACCCCTACCTCATATATACCAGAGACAGTACTGGCATCTGACCCCTACCTCATAGATACCAGAGCCAGGAGACAGAGCTGACATCTGACCCCTACCTCATAGATACCAGAGACAGTACTGGCATCTGACCCCTACCTCATAGATACCAGAGCCAGGAGACAGAGCTGACATCTGACCCCTACCTCATAGAAACCAGAGACAGTACTGGCATCTGACCCCTACCTCATAGATACCAGAGACAGTACTGGCATCTGACCCCTACCTCATAGATACCAGAGCCAGGAGACAGAGCTGACATCTGACCCCTACCTCATAGATACCAGAGTCAGGAGACAGAGCTGACATCTGACCTCTACCTCATAGATACCAGAGTCAGGAGACAGAGCTAACCCCTACCTCATAGTTACCAGAGTCAGGAGACAGAGCTGACATCTGACCCCTACCTCATAGATACCAGAGTAAGGAGACAGATCTGACATCTGACCCCTACCTCATAGATACCAGAGTCAGGAGACAGAGCTGACATCTGACCCCTACCTCATAGATACCAGAGTCAGGAGACAGATCTGACATCTGACCCCTACCTCATAGTTACCAGAGTCAGGAGACATATACACTCTTAGAGAAAAGGGATCCAAAAGGGTTCTTTGGCTGTCCCATTAGGAGAACCCTTTTTGGTTCCAGGTAGAACTATTTTGGGTTCCATGTAGAACCCTCTGTGGACAGGGTTCCTCTGTGGACAGGGTTCTACATGGAACCCAAAACAATTCTACTTGCAAGGGTTCTTGAAAGGGTTCTATGGGGACAGATGAATAATCCTTTTAGGTTGTAGTTTTTATCTTTTGTTCTAAGACTGTAGGGAATCGGGTGCCATTTGAAGAGCATCATAAACCCAGAGGCTGAATAAGAGGCTTAATGACCAGTGGTTGTTTTCTCTGGAGACTAACCGCAGCTGGGGTGCAGTGGGCAGGTGCTGTCCTAGCAGGGCACAGGGTCTGTAATACCCTACAGTACAGCTCTCAGCTCAGATAATAGAAGCTGCCTGGTCCCGCTACTCTACAGGGATTACAGTGGATTATGTTCCTGCTGTGTATGGCTGTCAGGCATGTCCTTTTACTGTCCATTTGATTGTGCTGTAAAGTAGGACTTTACTTTCTCCATCATGTGGTGAAGAGACTGGACATGACAATGCTCCCAGATGATCCCAGGAAAGCTGTTGTTCAAGGCATCTAAGTTCAAACACACTAGGGATAAGACTTCCTGTCTCAGAAGTATTGTGATGCTAATACAGATATAATGAAACAGTCCCTCTGTTCTGAAAGGAAGCCTCGATGCCAGTCTGTTACTGCTTTTTGGAGTTTCTGTACTTTACTATTCATATTTCTGCCAACTTTTACTTTTAATTCACTATATTCCTAAATAGAATGTGCTTTTTACTCCGTACATTTTACCTGACACCCAAAAGTACTTGTTACATTTTGACAGGAAAATGGTCTAATTCACACACTTATCAAGAGAACATCCCTGGTCATCCCTACTGCCTCTGATCTGGAGGACTCACTAAACAGAGAACATCCCTGGTCATCCCTACTGCCTCTGATCTGGAGGACTCACTAAACAGAGAACATCCCTGGACATCCCTACTGCCTCTGATCTGGAGGACTCACTAAACAGAGAACATCCCTGGTCATCCCTACTGCCTCTGATCTGGAGGACTCACTAAACAGAGAACATCCCTGGTCATCCCTACTGCCTCTGATCTGGAGGACTCACTAAACAGAGAACATGCCTGGTTATCCCTACTGCCTCTGATCTGGAGGACTCACTAAACAGAGAACATCCCTGGTCATCCCTACTGCCTCTGATCTGGCGGACTCACTAAACAGAGAACATCCCTGGTCATCCCTACTGCCTCTGATCTGGAGGACTCACTAAACAGAGAACATCCCTGGACATCCCTACTGCCTCTGATCTGGAGGACTCACTAAACAGAGAACATCCCTGGTCATCCCTACTGCCTCTGATCTGGAGGACTCACTAAACAGAGAACATCCCTGGTCATCCCTACTGCCTCTGATCTGGAGGACTCACTAAACAGAGAACATCCCTGGTCATCCCTACTGCCTCTGATCTGGAGGACTCACTAAACAGAGAACATCCCTGGTCATCCCTACTGCCTCTGATCTGGCAGACTCACTAAACAGAGAACATCCCTTGTCATCCCTACTGCCTCTGATCTGGAGGACTCACTAAACAGAGAACATCCCTGGTCATCCCTACTGCCTCTGATCTGGCAGACTCACTAAACAGAGAACATCCCTTGTCATCCCTACTGCCTCTGATCTGGAGGACTCACTAAACAGAGAACATCCCTGGTCATCCCTACTGCCTCTGATCTGGAGGACTCACTAAAGAGAACATCCCTGGTCATCCCTACTGCCTCTGATCTGGAGGACTCACTAAACAGAGCACATCCCTGGTCATCCCTACTGCCTCTGATCTGGAGGACTCACTAAACAGAGAACATCCCTGGACATCCCTACTACCTCTGATCTGGAGGACTCACTAAACAGAGAACATCCCTGGACATCCCTACTGCCTCTGATCTGGAGGACTCACTAAACAGAGAACATCCCTGGTCATCCCTACTGCCTCTGATCTGGAGGACTCACTAAACAGAGAACATCCCTGATCATCCCTACTGCCTCTGATCTGGAGGACTCACTAAAGAGAACATGCCTGGTCATCCCTACTGCCTCTGATCTGGAGGACTCACTAAACAGAGCACATCCCTGGTCATCCCTACTGCCTCTGATCTGGAGGACTCACTAAACAGAGAACATCCCTGGACATCCCTACTACCTCTGATCTGGAGGACTCACTAAACAGAGAACATCCCTGGACATCCCTACTGCCTCTGATCTGGAGGACTCACTAAACAGAGAACATCCCTGGTCATCCCTACTGCCTCTGATCTGGAGGACTCACTAAACAGAGAACATCCCTGATCATCCCTACTGCCTCTGATCTGGAGGACTCACTAAAGAGAACATGCCTGGTCATCCCTACTGCCTCTGATCTGGAGGACTCACTAAACAGAGCACATCCCTGGTCATCCCTACTGCCTCTGATCTGGAGGACTCACTAAACAGAGAACATCCCTGGACATCCCTACTACCTCTGATCTGGAGGACTCACTAAACAGAGAACATCCCTGGACATCCCTACTGCCTCTGATCTGGAGGACTCACTAAACAGAGAACATCCCTGGTCATCCCTACTGCCTCTGATCTGGAGGACTCACTAAACAGAGTACATCCCTGGTCATCCCTACTGCCTCTGATCTGGAGGACTCACTAAAGAGAACATGCCTTGTTTGTAAATTATGTCTGAGTGTTGGAGCCCCTGCTGTCCTTCAACAAAAAACGAGAACATTGTCCCATCTGGTTTGCTTAATATAAGGAATTTGAAGTTATTTTTTTACCACTGGTCACCATAGCAGCATAGGTCATCCCCAAAGCCAACACCTCCTTTGGCCGCCTTTCCTTCCAGTTCTCTGCTGCCAATGACAGGAACGAACTGCAAAAATCGCTGAAGTTGGAGACTCGTATCTCCCTCACTAACTTTAAGCATCAGCTGTCAGATCAGCTCACAGATCACTGCAGCTGTACACAGCCCATCTGTAAATAGCCCATCTGTAAATAGCCCATCCAACTACCTCATCCCCATATTGTTTTTATTTACTTTTCTGCTATTTTGAACACTAGTATTTCTGCTTGCACATCATCATCTGCTCATCTATCACTCCAGTGTTAATTTGCTAAATTGTAATTACTTCTCTACTATGGCCTATTTATTGCCTTACCTCCTCATGCCATTTGCACACACTGTATTTAAACTTTTTCTATTGTGTTATTGACTGTACGTTTGTTTATTCCATGTGTAACTCTGTGTTGTTGTCTGTGTCACACTGCTTTGCTTTATCTTGGCCAGGTCGCGGTTGTAAATGAGAACTTGTTCTCAACTGGTCTACCTGTTTTTTTATGATACTAAAGTATATATAAAACCAAATACTTTTAGACCTTTACTCAAGTAGAATTTTACTGGGTGACTAACTTTTACTTGAGTCATTTTCTATAAAGGTATCTTTACAATTGAGAACTTTTTCCACCACTGATGAAATTGTCATGTTTGTCCAATGAGAAGTGGAGTTGGTAATAACAGACACAGATCTGGGACCAGGCTTTTGCCAAAGGATAAACACTTCACATTAAGTTGCCCTTTTGTCAAACTAGAACTCTAGCTGTTTGTTTATCAGAAGACGGATAAGGTTCATGAAACACTGGTTCCATTTTAATGGAAGGCCCGAAGTGTTAGACATTTCTTTATTGATACATGGCTAATATTTAAGTAGCTTCTGGGCTGTGACAAAGGTAGCATGAATGTTGAGATTACACACATAAAGGAGATCTAGCAGAATGTAACACTAACAACAGCAGCATGAATGTTGAGATTACACACATAAAGGAGATCTAGCAGAATGTAACACTAACAACAGCAGTATGAATGTTGAGATTACACACATAAAGGAGATCTAGCAGAATGTAACACTAACAACAGCAGTATGAATGTTGAGATTACACACATAAAGGAGATCTAGCAGAATGTAACACTAACAACAGCAGTATGAATGTTGAGATTACACACATAAAGGAGATCTAGCAGAATGTAACACTAACAACAGCAGTATGAATGTTGAGATTACACACATAAAGGAGATCTAGCAGAATGTAACACTAACAACAGCAGTATGAATGTTGAGATTACACACATAAAGGAGATCTAGCAGAATGTAACACTAACAACAGCAGTATGAATGTTGAGATTACACACATAAAGGAGATCTAGCAGAATGTAACACTAACAACAGCAGTATGAATGTTGAGATTACACACATAAAGGAGATCTAGCAGAATGTAACACTAACAACAGCAGTATGAATGTTGAGATTACACACATAAAGGAGATCTAGCAGAATGTAACACTAACAACAGCAGTATGAATGTTGAGATTACACACATAAAGGAGATCTAGCAGAATGTAACACTAACAACAGCAGTATGAATGTTGAGATTACACACATAAAGGAGATCTAGCAGAATGTAACACTAACAACAGCAGCATGAATGTTGAGATTACACACATAAAGGAGATCTAGCAGAATGTTACACTAACAACAGCAGCATGAATGTTGAGATTACACACATAAAGGAGATCTAGCAGAATGTAACACTAACAACAGCAGTATGAATGTTGAGATTACACACATAAAGGAGATCTAGCAGAATGTAACACTAACAACAGCAGTATGAATGTTGAGATTACACACATAAAGGAGATCTAGCAGAATGTAACACTAACAACAGCAGTATGAATGTTGAGATTACACACATAAAGGAGATCTAGCAGAATGTAACACTAACAACAGCAGTATGAATGTTGAGATTACACACATAAAGGAGATCTAGCAGAATGTTACACTAACAACAGCAGTATGAATGTTGAGATTACACACATAAAGGAGATCTAGCAGAATGTAACACTAACAACAGCAGTATGAATGTTGAGATTACACACATAAAGGAGATCTAGCAGAATGTAACACTAACAACAGCAGTATGAATGTTGAGATTACACACATAAAGGAGATCTAGCAGAATGTAACACTAACAACAGCAGTATGAATGTTGAGATTACACACATAAAGGAGATCTAGCAGAATGTAACACTAACAACAGCAGTATGAATGTTGAGATTACACACATAAAGGAGATCTAGCAGAATGTAACACTAACAACAGCAGTATGAATGCTCCTGCACTGTATCATTCATTGTGTTCTCAGTGTATATAGGAATACTGGTGAAATGGAACGAAGACCCTTATTTCAGGCTAACCCCAAATGACACTCTATTCACTATGTAGTGCACTATGGGCTCTGGTTAAAAGTAGTGCACTATACAGGGAATAGGGTTCCATTTGGGAGCAGTCTAGGTGTTCCACTGTCCACAAGGACACAGCAGATTACTCAGGGCCGGGGCTGGGGCCAGGCCTAGCCATGTAGACACAGGAGGTGTGTCACTTCATGTCAGCCAGTTGTTATCATAAACTTGATCTAGATTCAAATGTTCTTGGACTCAATACTTGGGAATGGATTTTGTATTTATATGTATTTAAGCATTTCAAATATGAGGAATTTCATTATTTTATTTGCAAAAAAAGTGGAAATGTTTTTTGGACATAAAACAGTATATTGTTTCTATGATGGAAGGTCTAGTCTCTGCTCAGTGTTTCCTGATTGGATGAATTGAGTTGTTTTATATTTCTTAGAGTTAAAACAGAAGATGTTCTTCTGATATAAAAACAGTCGGCCTATCCTGTTTCTCTGATCCGTAGAAGCTCTACTCTTTGTGGCAGGATCTAGCTCTGCTCTAGTCTCTCTGGTGTTGAGATGTCATCATGTCAGTGCATGTCAACATTCATCATCTGGGATTGCTGCCAATCACATAAATCTTCCTCAGTTTAATTCTCAGTACATTTCCATATGAATGTTGCTGCTGACTGCTTGACTAATAGTCCTTAGGCTATTCATAACACATTAACACATTCACACATTCATAACACATTAACACATTCATAACACATTAACACATTCATAACACATTAACACATTCACACATTCATAACACATTAACACATTCACACATTCATAACACATTCACACATTCAGAACACATTCACACATTCATAACACATTAACACATTCACACATTCATAACACATTCACACATTCATAACACATTAACACATTCACACATTCACACATTCAGAACACATTCACACATTCATAACACATTAACACATTCATAACACACTGACACATTCATAACACTAACACATTCATAACATTAACACATTCATAACACATTCATAACACATTAACACATTCACACATTCATAACACATTCACACATTCATAACACATTAACACATTCATAACACATTAACACATTCATAACACATTCACAACATATTAACACATTCATAACACATTAACACATTCATAACACATTCATAACACATTCACACATTCATAACACTAACACATTCATAACATTAACACATTCATAACACATTCATAACACATTCACACATTCATAACACATTCACACATTCATAACACATTCACACATTCATAACACATTCACACATTCATAACACACTGACACATTCATAACACATTTATTAACATTAACACATTCATAACACATTCATAACACATTCATAACACATTCATAACACATTCATAACACATTTATTAACACATTCATAACACATTCATAACACATTTATTAACACATTCATAACACATTCATAACACATTCATAACACATTCATAACACATTAACACATTCATAACACATTCATAACACATTCATAACACATTCATAACACATTAACACATTCATAACACATTCATAACACATTTATTAACACATTCATAACACATTCATAACACATTCATTAACACATTCATAACACATTTATTAACACATTCATAACACATTCATGAACACATTCATAACACATTCATAACACATTTATTAACACATTCATAGCACATTCATAGTATATTTATTAACACATTCATAACACATTTATTAACAATAACACATTTATTAACACATTCATAGCACATTTATAGTATATTAACACATTCATAACACGTATTAGCATTTTTCAGACATAACATAGGTACAGCAGATCCCCTTATTTTATGGGATACTTTTAAATGTGCCTTTAGAGGCCATGCAATTAAATCCTGTATAGTTACTATTGGTGTAAAGTAGTAAATAATGGCTGCTTCTCAGAAAGTTTTAAACTGTCAAGTGGAGTTAAACAAGGTTGTCCACGATCAGCATATCTATTTATTATGGCCATCGCAATGTTACCTATTAAAATTAGATCCAAAAAATAATATCAAAGGATTAGAAATGCAGGGCTGAAAAACAAAGGTGTCACTGTACGCTGATGATTCATGTTTTCTTTTAAATCCACAGCCTCATAGAGGATCTAGATACTTATAGAATTAGAATCCCTCCACAGCCTCATAGAGGATCTAGATACTTATAGAATTAGAATCCCTCCACAGGCTCATAGAGGATCTAGATACTTATAGAATTAGAATCCCTCCACAGCCTCATAGAGGATCTAGATACTTATAGAATTAGAATCCCTCCACAGCCTCATAGAGGATCTAGATACTTATAGAATTAGAATCCCTCCACAGCCTCATAGAGGATCTAGATACTTATAGAATTAGAATCCCTCCACAGCCTCATAGAGGATCTAGATACTTATAGAATTAGAATCCCTCCACAGCCTCATAGAGGATCTAGATACTTATAGAATTAGAATCCCTCCACAGCCTCATAGAGGATCTAGATACTTATAGAATTAGAATCCCTCCACAGCCTCAACGAGGATCTAGATACTTATAGAATTAGAATCCCTCCACAGCCTCATATAGGATCTAGATACTTTTTCTAACCTCTCTGGATTAAAACCAAAATATTACGTTTTGGATCACAAAAAATACAACTTTAACATTACTGTGTAGTTTACCAATACAATGGTCTGATGGTGATGTGGATATACCCGGTATACATATCCTGAAATAAATAAATGATCTGACTCCAATACATTTTGATAGAAAGTTAGCTAACATAGATAAGATCAGGCTACCATGGAAAGGTAAATAATATGTCATGTCCCAGTTTACCCTAATTAACTCTTTAGTCATATCCCAGTTTACCTATTTGCTTATGGTCTTGCCTACACCTAGCGAACAGTTTTTTTTTAATCAATTTTATTTGGAACATCAAGCCAGACAAAATTTAACAGGCCTATTTATATAATGAATATGAATTCGGAGGGCAGAAATGATTAAATATTAAAGCATTAGACCTCTCACTAAAAGCTTCAGTCATACAGAAGTTATACTTAAATCCAAGCTGCTTCTCTAGAAAATCAGAAAGAATGTCTCACCCCATGTTCAAGAATGGCCTTTTTCCCTTTATTCAGATTACAGTTATCAGGCTAGATGTTAGCAGGTTAGCAGGATACAGCAGTGATATCAGGCTAGATGTTAGCAGGTTAGCTGCATACAGCAGTGATATCAGGCTAGATTTTAGCAGGTTAGCAGCATACAGCAGTGATATCAGGCTAGATGTTAGCAGGTTAGCAGCATACAGCAGTGATATCAGGTTAGATGTTAGCAGGTTAGCAGCATACAGCAGTGATATCAGGCTAGATTTTAGCAGGTTAGCAGCATACAGCAGTGATATCAGGCTAGATGTTAGCAGGTTAGCAGCATACAGCAGTGATATCAGGCTAGATTTTAGCAGGTTAGCAGCATACAGCAGTGATATCAGGCTAGATTTTAGCAGGTTAGCAGCATGCAGCAGTGATATCAGGCTAGATGTTAGCAGGTTAGCAGCATACAGCAGTGATATCAGGCTAGATTTTAGCAGGTTAGCAGCATGCAGCAGTGATATCAGGCTAGATGTTAGCAGGTTAGCAGCATACAGCAGTGGTATCAGGCTAGATGTTAGCAGGTTAGCAGCATACAGCAGTGATATCAGGCTAGATGTTAGCAGGTTAGCAGCATACAGCAGTGATATCAGGCTAGATGTTAGCAGGTTAGCAGCATACAGCAGTGATATCAGGCTAGATGTTAGCAGGTTAGCAGCATACAGCAGTGATATCAGGCTAGATGTTAGCAGGTTAGCAGCATGCAGCAGTGATATCAGGCTAGATGTTAGCAGGTTAGCAGCATACAGCAGTGATATCAGGCTAGATGTTAGCAGGTTAGCAGCATACAGCAGTGATTTCAGACTAGAGGTAGAGGTTAGCAGCCTGCAGCAGTGGTATCAGGCTAGATGTTAGCAGGTTAGCAGCATGCAGCAGTGGTATCAGGCTAGATGTTAGCAGGTTAGCAGCATGCAGCAGTGATATCAGGCTAGATGTTAGCAGGTTAGCAGTATACAGCAGTGATTTCAGACTAGAGGTAGAGGTTAGCAACATGCAGCAGTGGTATCAGGCTAGATGTTAGCAGGTTAGCAGCATGCAGCAGTGATATCAGGCTAGATGTTAGCAGGTTAGCAGTATACAGTAGTGATTTCAGACTAGAGGTAGAGGTTAGCACCATATTAAATTGAGCTCTTATCAACTGATTCATCTATTGTACTTTGTCTTTCTAGTTTGACTACTGTAATAGGGAACTATTGGGACTGCTGTCAGTGGTGGGATGATGACACACATATAGTTTACATGTGAAAGGAAGGAAGAATATCCAGGGGCCAGACTGCTGTGATGTCACATGAACGACAGCCAATACAGTCTATTAGGTTTAGTCTGCTGAACACCCTCATCTCATTGTGAATGCAGTCATAGAACTAGATCTAATGTAAAACATGACCTTGTATTTGATCTAATAATCAAGTCCTTCTCTGCTCCTCAGTCTTAGTCGGTAGATAGTTTTCATAGTTAGCTACTAACCAGTGAAAATGTGATTGTGGTAATGATGACCAACATACAGTTCACAGTTTGGTTTCAGTCTAATTGTGTCTTCCTGTCTCTCTATTTCACAGCTTTCAGTGATGGATGTTAAACCCTAGATAGACCTCAGAGCACTATCAACACCCTCTCCTCCTCTTCCTGCTCATCACCATGGACTCCCCTTCTAAGAAGTCCGGTGTGTTGTCCCACCTGCGGCATCGCGCCCAGCCCCTCCTCTCTACCCTCCGACGGGGCAGGAAGAACACCAGTAAGACTGAGGTGTGTCCAGAACATGTCTTAAACCACAGGATGAGTTCCTCTGTCCCAGACATCACCCCCACCTCCTCCCTGGCCCAGCAGGACTACCAGACCTACAGCAGCCCCAACACTCCCACCATTAAGACTGTTGGAGACAGAAGGCAGGTAGGAGGTGCTAGCTCTCACACCGTTAACACGGCTGGGAGTGCTGGGAGCGACGCTGCTCTAAACAGACTGAGTGTCCCGGTGGACCAGGCTGACTGGACGTCCCAGGAGTCGGTGTGTAGTGAACCCAGTGCTGCTCCTTATGAGGAGGAGGACCTGTCAGAGGAGAGCCATGTGCTGAGAGCTGCTTCTGCTGGAGGGGGGTCAGGGACAGAGGACATGGAGCTGCAGGACCACACGGGACACTGTAGTGAACACACTACCACTCCCATTGGCCTGCACAGCAGAGAGATCCCCTCAGTGGAGATATCAGAGGACATGACTCAGGTAAACAGAGTTTTACGGCTTACTATGTTGCATTATGGCTGGTGTTACTATGGTCTGATTTAATTAATTTGATTAGATATTTTCTCCTCGTGACCATTTCTTGATCTTAGTCAGTCTTGATTGCACATGGTTTTACTATACTATTAAATGGAGTCAGATAGTCAGGTTTATTAAATGGAGTCAGGTTTATTAAATGGAGTCAGATAGTCAGGTTTATTAAATGGAGTCAGGTTTATTAAATGGAGTCAGATAGTCAGGTTTATTAAGTGGAGTCGGATAGTCAGGTTTATTAAATGGAGTCAGATAGTCAGGTTTATTAAATGGAGTCAGATAGTCAGGTTTATTAAGTGGAGTCGGATAGTCAGGTTTATTAAATGGAGTCAGATAGTCAGGTTTATTAAATGGAGTCAGGTTTATTAAATGGAGTCAGATAGTCAGGTTTATTAAGTGGAGTCAGATAGTCAGGTTTATTAAATGGAGTCAGATAGTCAGGTTTATTAAATGGAGTCAGATAGTCAGGTTTATTAAATGGAGTCAGATAGTCAGGTTTATTAAATGGAGTCAGATAGTCAGGTTTATTAAGTGGAGTCAGATAGTCAGGTTTATTAAATGGAGTCAGATAGTCAGGTTTATTAAATGGAGTCAGATAGTCAGGTTTATTAAGTGGAGTCGGATAGTCAGGTTTATTAAATGGAGTCAGATAGTCAGGTTTATTAAATGGAGTCAGGTTTATTAAATGGAGTCAGATAGTCAGGTTTATTAAGTGGAGTCAGATAGTCAGGTTTATTAAATGGAGTCAGATAGTCAGGTTTATTAAATGGAGTCAGATAGTCAGGTTTATTAAATGGAGTCAGATAGTCAGGTTTATTAAATGGAGTCAGATAGCCAGGTTTATTAAGTGGAGTCAGATAGTCAGGTTTATTAAATGGAGTCGGGTTTATTAAATGGAGTCAGATAGTCAGGTTTATTAAGTGGAGTCAGATAGTCAGGTTTATTAAATGGAGTCAGGTTTATTAAATGGAGTCAGATAGTCAGGTTTATTAAGTGGAGTCAGATAGTCAGGTTTATTAAATGGAGTCAGATAGTCAGGTTTATTAAATGGAGTCAGATAGTCGGGTTTATTAAATGGAGTCAGATAGTCAGGTTTATTAAATGGAGTCAGGTTTATTAAATGGAGTCAGATAGTCAGGTTTATTAAATATGATTTAGCCTTACAGTGATTATTCTTTTCAAAAGAACCCCACTGGATGCTAGACATGGTGGCCGTGTAGGGTTACACAATCTGCTCATATATCACTGGTGTCTGTATATAATCTGCTCATATATCACTGGTGTCTGTATACAATCTGCTCCTACATCACTGGTGTCTGTATATAATCTGCTCCTACATCACTGGCGTCTGTATATAATCTGCTCCTACATCACTGGTGTCTGTATATAATCTGCTCCTACATCACTGGTGTCTGTATATAATCTGCTCCTACATCACTGGTGTCTGTATACAATCTGCTCCTATATCACTGGCGTCTGTATATAATCTGCTCCTACATCACTGGTGTCTGTATATAATCTGCTCCTACATCACTGGTGTCTGTATACAATCTGCTCCTATATCACTGGCGTCTGTATATAATCTGCTCCTACATCACTGGTGTCTGTATATAATCTGCTCCTACATCACTGGTGTCTGTATACAATCTCCTCCTACATCACTGGTGTCTGTATACAATCTGCTCCTACATCACTGGTGTCTGTACACAATCTGCTCCTACATCACTGGTGTCTGTATACAATCTGCTCCTACATCACTGGTGTCTGTATATAATCTGCTCCTACATCACTGGTGTCTGTATATAATCTGCTCCTACATCACTGGTGTCTGTATATAATCTGCTCCTACATCACTGGTGTCTGTATATAATCTGCTCCTACATCACTGGTGTCTGTATATAATCTGCTCCTACATCACTGGTGTCTGTATATAATCTGCTCCTACATCACTGGTGTCTGTATATAATCTGCTCCTACATCACTGGTGTCTGTATATAATCTGCTCCTACATCACTGGTGTCTGTATATAATCTGCTCCTACATCACTGGTGTCTGTATATAATCTGCTCCTACATCACTGGTGTCTGTATACAATCTGCTCCTATATCACTGGTGTCTGTATATAATCTGCTCCTATATCACTGGTGTCTGTATATAATCTGCTCCTACATCACTGGTGTCTGTATACAATCTGCTCCTACATCACTGGTGTCTGTATATAATCTGCTTCTACATCACTGGTGTCTGTATATAATCTGCTCCTACATCACTGGTGTCTGTATATAATCTGCTCCTACATCACTGGTGTCTGTATATAATCTGCTCCTATATCACTGGTGTCTGTATATAATCTGCTCCTACATCACTGGTGTCTGTATATAATCTGCTCCTACATCACTGACGTCTGTATATAATCTGCTCCTACATCACTGGTGTCTGTATATAATCTGCTCCTACATCACTGACGTCTGTATATAATCTGCTCCTACATCACTGGTGTCTGTATATAATCTGCTCCTACATCACTGGTGTCTGTATATAATCTGCTCCTATATCACTGGTGTCTGTATATAATCTGCTCCTACATCACTGGTGTCTGTATATAATCTGCTCCTACATCACTGGTGTCTGTATATAATCTGCTCCTACATCACTGGTGTCTGTATATAATCTGCTCCTACATCACTGGTGTCTGTACACAATCTGCTCCTACATCACTGGTGTCTGTATATAATCTGCTCCTACATCACTGGTGTCTGTACACAATCTGCTCCTACATCACTGGTGTCTGTATATAATCTGCTCCTATATCACTGGTGTCTGTATATAATCTGCTCCTACATCACTGGTGTCTGTATATAATCTGCTCCTATATCACTGGTGTCTGTATATAATCTGCTCCTATATCACTGGTGTCTGTATATAATCTGCTCCTACATCACTGGTGTCTGTATACAATCTGCTCCTACATTACTGGTGTCTGTATATAATCTGCTCCTACATCAAATCAAATCAAATCAAATGTATTTATATAGCCCTTCGTACATCAGCTGATATCTCAAAGTGCTGTACAGAAACCCAGCCTAAAACCCCAAACAGCAAGCAATGCAGGTGTAGAAGCACGGTGGCTAGGAAAAACTCCCTAGAAAGGCCAAAAACCTAGGAAGAAACCTAGAGAGGAACCAGGCTATGTGGGGTGGCCAGTCCTCTTCTGGCTGTGCCGGGTGGAGATTATAACAGAACATGGCCAAGATGTTCAAATGTTCATAAATGACCAGTATGGTCGAATAATAATAAGGCAGAACAGTTGAAACTGGAGCAGCAGCACGGTCAGGTGGACTGGGGACAGCAAGGAGTCATCATGTCAGGTATTCCTGGGGCATGGTCCTAGGGCTCAGGTCCTCCGAGAGAGAGAAAGAAAGAGAGAAGGAGAGAATTAGAGAACGCACACTTAGATTCACACAGGACACCGAATAGGACAGGAGAAGTACTCCAGATATAACAAACTGACCCTAGCCCCCCGGCACATAAACTACTGCAGCATAAATACTGGAGGCTGCGACAGGAGGGGTCAGGAGACACTGTGGCCCCATCCGAGGACACCCCCGGACAGGGCCAAACAGGAAGGATATAACCCCACCCACTTTGCCAAAGCACAGCCCCCACACCACTAGAGGGATATCTTCAACCACCAACTTACCATCCTGAGACAAGGCTGAGTATAGCCCACAAAGATCTCCGCCATGGCACAACCCAAGGGGGGGCGCCAACCCAGACAGGATGACCACATCAGTGAATCAACCCACTCAGGTGACGCACCCCTTCCAGGGACGGCATGAGAGAGCCCCAGTAAGCCAGTGACTCAGCACCTGTAATAGGGTTAGAGGCAGAGAATCCCAGTGGAAAGAGGGGAACCGGCCAGGCAGAGACAGCAAGGGCGGTTCGTTGCTCCAGAGCCTTTCCGTTCACCTTCCCACTCCTGGGCCAGACTACACTCAATCATATGACCCACTGAAGAGATGAGTCTTCAGTAAAGACTTAAAGGTTGAGACCGAGTTTGCGTCTCTGACATGGGTAGGCAGACCGTTCCATAAAAATGGAGCTCTATAGGAGAAAGCCCTGCCTCCAGCTGTTTGCTTAGAAATTCTAGGGACAATTAGGAGGCCTGCGTCTTGTGACCGTAGCGTACGTGTAGGTATGTACGGCAGGACCAAATCAGAGAGATAGGTAGGAGCAAGCCCATGTAATGCTTTGTAGGTTAGCAGTAAAACCTTGAAATCAGCCCTTGCTTTGACAGGAAGCCAGTGTAGGGAGGCTAGCACTGGAGTAATATGATCAAATTTTGTGGTTCTAGTCAGGATTCTAGCAGCCGTATTTAGCACTAACTGAAGTTTATTTAGTTCTTTATCCAGGTAGCCGGAAAGTAGAGCATTGCAGTAGTCTAACCTAGAAGTTACAAAAGCATGGATACATTTTTCTGCATCATTTTTGGACAGAAAGTTTCTGATTTTTGCAATGTTACGTAGATGGAAAAAAGCTGTCCTTGAAATGATCTTGATATGTTCTTCAAAAGAGAGATCAGGGTCCAGAGTAAAGCCGAGGTCCTTCACAGTTTTATTTGAGACGACTGTACAACCATTAAGATTAATTGTCAGATTCAACAGAAGATCTCTTTGTTTCTTGGGACCTAGAACAAGCATCTCTGTTTTGTCCGAGTTTAAAAATAGAAAGTTTGCAGCCATCCACTTCCTTATGTCTGAAACACATGCTTCTAGCAAGGGCAATTTTGGGGCTTCACCATGTTTCATTGAAATGTACAGCTGCGTGTCATCCGCATAGCAGTGAAAGTTAACATTATGTTTTCGAATAACATCCCCAAGAGGTAAAATATATAGTGAAAACAATAGTGGTCCTAAAACGGAACCTTGAGGAACACCGAAATTTACAGTTGATTTGTCAGAGGACAAACCATTCACAGAGACAAACTGATATCTTTCCGACAGATAAGATCTAAACCAGGCCAGAACTTGTCCGTGTAGACCAATTTGGGTTTCCAATCTCTCCAAAAGAATGTGGTGATCGATGGTATCAAAAGCAGCACTAAGGTCTAGGAGCACGAGGACAGATGCAGAGCCTCAGTCCGATGCCATTAAAATGTACTTTACCACCTTCACAAGTGCAGTCTCAGTGCTATGATGGGGTCTGAAACCAGACTGAAGCATTTTGTATACATTGTTTGTCTTCAGGAAAGCAGTGAGTTGCTGCGCAACAGCCTTTTCTAAAAATGTTGAGAGGAATGGAAGATTCGATATAGGCCGATAGTTTTTTATATTTTCTGGGTCAAGGTTTGGCTTTGTCAGGAGAGGCTTTATTACTGCCACTTTTAGTGAGTTTGGTACACATCCGGTGGATAGAGAGCCGTTTATTATGTTCAACATAGGAGGGCCAAGCACAGGAAGCAGCTCTTTCAGTAGTTTAGTTGGAATAGGGTCCAGTATGCAGCTTGAAGGTTTAGAGGCCATGATTATTTTCATCATTGTGTCAAGAGATATAGTACTAAAACACTTGAGCGTCTCTCTTGATCCTAGGTCCTGGCAGAGTTGTGCAGACTCAGGACAACTGAGCTTTGAAGGAATACGTAGATTTAAAGAGGAGTCCGTAATTTGCTTTCTAATAATCATAATCTTTTCCTCAAAGAATTGAATTTATCACCGCTAAAGTGAAAGTCATCACTGGCGTCTGTATACCAAGAGCAGTAAAATACTCAAGTAAAATGACTCTAAGTACTACGTAATAGAGATCGACCTCTACTACTTAAGTTGTTTTTTGTTGTAACTCTACTTAACTATTTTTATTTTTGAATATTTTTTATTTTACTACACTACATTCCTAAAGAAAATAATGTACTTTTTACTCCATACATTTTCCCTGACACCTGAAAGTACTGGTTACATTTTCCCTGACACCTGAAAGTACTGGTTACATTTTCCCTGACACCTGAAAGTACTGGTTACATTTTCCCTGACACCTGAAAGTACTGGTTACATTTTCCCTGACACCTGAAAGTACTGGTTACATGTATCCTGACACCTGAAAGTACTGGTTACATTTCCCCTGACACCTGAAAGTACTGGTTACATTTTCCCAGACACCTGAAAGTACTGGTTACATTTTCCCTGACACCTGAAAGTACTGGTTACATTTTCCCTGACACCTGAAAGTACTGGTTACATTTTCCCTGACACCCAAAAGTACTGGTTACATTTACCCTGACACCTGAAAGTACTGGTTACATTTTCCCTGACACCTGAAAGTACTGGTTACATTTTCTCTGACACCTGAAAGTACTGGTTACATTTGCTCTGACACCTGAAAGTACTGGTTACATTTGCCCTGACACCTGAAAGTACTGGTTACATTTTCTCTGACACCTGAAAGTACTGGTTACATTTTCCCTGACACCTGAAATAACTGGTTACATTTTCCCTGACACCTGAAAGTACTGGTTACATTTTCTCTGATACCTGAAAGTACTGGTTACATTTTCTCTGACACCTGAAAGTACTGGTTACATTTTCCCTGACACCCGAAAGTACTGGTTAAATTTTCCCTGACACCTGAAAGTACTGGTTACATTTGCTATGACACCTGAAAGTACTGGTTACATTTTCTCTGATACCTGAAAGTACTGGTTACATTTTCTCTGACACCTGAAAGTACTGGTTACATTTTCCCTGACACCTGAAAGTACTGGTTACATTTGCCCTGACACCTGAAAGTACTGGTTACATTTTCCCTGACACCTGAAAGTACTGGTTACATGTATCCTGACACCTGAAAGTACTGGTTACATTTTCTCTGATACCTGAAAGTACTGTTTACATTTTCTCTGATACCTGAAAGTACTGGTTACATTTTCTCTGACACCTGAAAGTACTGGTTACATTTTCCCTGGCACCTGAAAGTACTGGTTACATTTTCCCTGACACCTGAAAGTACTGGTTACATTTTCTCTGACACCTGAAAGTACTGGTTACATTTTCCCTGACACCTGAAAGTACTGGTTACATTTACCCTGACACCTGAAAGTACTGGTTACATTTTCTCTGACACCTGAAAGTACTGGTTACAATTACCCTGACACCTGAAAGTACTGGTTACATTTACCCTGACACCTGAAAGTACTGGTTACATTTACCCTGACACCTGAAAGTACTGGTTACATTTTGCCTGACACCTGAAAGTACTGTTTACATTTTCTCGGCCCCCTGCCTTCTTCTCCCGCTTCCAGACTTAATAAGACGTGCAAATCGCATTTTGAGGCCCTGTACCAGCTGTCTTCTGCCGGGGGCTTGGGTGTTCCCTCCATGGCTGTGGATGGCCCTCCAGCTACCTCTCCCTGGCCTAGTCAGTCAACTGCCTGGGTACAGCCTGGACCACCACTCTCTGGATCAGAGCTCTGTCCTTTTGGCTGTTGTGTCCTGCACACAGCCTGAACCACCACTCTCTGGATCAGAGCTCTGTCCCTCTGGCTGTTGTGTCCTGCACACAGCCTGAACCACCACTTTCTGGATCAGAGAGTCACCTGGGGCTGACACTGTCATGGTTCATGTGGGGTCGAATGGCATTATGAAGGGCAGGTCAGAACAGCAGAATATGGTTTTGAAATAACTGATTGGGTCTCTACTTGTCACCAACAAATGCCTCATAATATCTGTCCCCCTGCCCTCGCTAAATCGTGGCATTGAACATTACAGCAGACGTTTATCCCTCTATAACTGTCTACCAGACTATTGAACATTACAGCAGACGTTTATCCCTCTATAACTGGCTACCAGACTATTGAACATTACAGCAGACGTTTATCCCTCTATAACTGGCTACCAGACTATTGAACATTACAGCAGACGTTTATCCCTCTATAACTGGCTACCAGACTATTGAACATTACAGCAGACGTTTATCCCTCTATAACTGGCTACGAGACTATTGAACATTACAGCAGACGTTTATCCCTCTATAACTGGCTACGAGACTATTGAACATTACAGCAGACGTTTATCCCTCTATAACTGGCTACGAGACTATTGAACATTACAGCAGACGTTTATCCCTCTATAACTGGCTACGAGACTATTGAACATTACAGCAGACGTTTATCCCTCTATAACTGGCTACCAGACTATTGAACATTACAGCAGACGTTTATCCCTCTATAACTGGCTACCAGACTATTGAACATTACAGCAGACGTTTATCCCTCTATAACTGTCTACCAGACTATTGAACATTACAGCAGACGTTTATCCCTCTATAACTGGCTACCAGACTATTGAACATTACAGCAGACGTTTATCCTTCTATAACTGGCTACGAGACTATTGAACATTACAGCAGACGTTTATCCCTCTATAACTGGCTACGAGACTATTGAACATTACAGCAGACGTTTATCCCTCTATAACTGGCTACGAGACTATTGAACATTACAGCAGACGTTTATCCCTCTATAACTGGCTACGAGACTATTGAACATTACAGCAGACGTTTATCCCTCTATAACTGTCTACCAGACTATTGAACATTACAGCAGACGTTTATCCCTCTATAACTGGCTACGAGACTATTGAACATTACAGCAGACGTTTATCCCTCTATAACTGGCTACCAGACTATTGAACATTACAGCAGACGTTTATCCCTCTATAACTGGCTACCAGACTGTTGTAGCTCTGTGGGTGTGACATTTACTGACAATTTAAATTCCTTCTGGTAACAAAGCTTATTTTATATACGGAGGATGGGATCCACCCAAATAATTTGGGTTCCTGGATCCTTTCACAGCATTATTAGGCCGCGTTGAGACACGACTGATCAATGACCCAAGCCCAGCTCTGTTAATCCCCACCATTGTGTCGCTGAGTCATCATAATTATTCAGCAAATGTACATTATCCCAGAGGCGTTAGAAGACGCAATGTAAGTAACCTGATTTCTGTCCCTCTTACCTCCATGAATGCCTCTGCTGATCCTACAGCTGTTTTATACAGTAATCATATACCTATGAACCAGAGTTATGCTGCTAGCACTGATGTGGTGTGCCCTAGCAGGAAGTCCACAGTGTGCATCTCACCCTGCACTAATAAAAATAACCTGAGCATGTCTACCTCTACGAAGCTTCCCAGTAAAGCAAGAAAAACAATCAAGCATCCCAGAAAAGTGTTAGAAATAGCCCACGTTAACATATGTAGCTTTAGATACAAGGTTCATGAAATCAATAACTTGCTTGTAACAGATGACATTCATAATCTGACTATCTCTGTAACTCACATAGATAATACCTTTGATACAGTGCTAGCAATACATGGTTATAACATCTACAGAAAAGACAGAAATGCCAAAGCTGGAGGTGTTGCTGTTTATATTCTGAACCACATTCCTGTAAATATTAGAGAGGATCTCATGTTAAAAACTGTTGAAGTAATATGGCTACAGGTTCATCTGCCTCACATAAAGCCCATTCTGGTGGGAAGCTGCTATAGACCACCAAGTGCTAACAGTCAGTATGCTTGATAGTGTATGTGATCTCAACAGAGAGGTATACTTTCTGGGTGATGTTAAATATTGACTGGCTCTCATCTGACTGCCTACTTAAGAGAGAGCTTCAAACTGTAACCAGTGCCTGCAGCCTGGTTCAGGTTATCAATCAACCTACCAGGGTAGTTACAAACAGTACATGAATGAAATCAACAATATGTATTGATCAATTTCTCTCAGCCAATCATCAGTCATTTGTGTAGGTGCTGTGCTTGTTGAATGTCCTTCCCTATCAGCGTGCTGAAAGTCTGTTGTCAATTTGTTTACTGTGAAAGAGCATTGAATCTGGTCAAACACCATTCAGCTCCAGATGGCTCATTCATCACAAAACCCACTGAGAGCTAATGTTAATGATATGCATTCTCTCTTGGCTGAAAGTGGAGGAGAGATTGACTTCATCACTGCTTTTATTTATGAGCGGTATTGACATGTTGAATGCACAGAGCTGTCTGTTTAAACTACTGGCACACAGCTCAGACACCCATGCATACTCCACAAGACATGCCACAAGAGGTCTCTTCACAGTCCCCAAGTTCAGAACAGACTATGGGATGCTCACAGTACTACATAGAGCCATGACTACATGGAACTCTATTCCACAGTACTACATAGAGCCATGACTACATGGAACTCTATTCCACAGTACTACATAGAGCCATGACTACATGGAACTCTATTCCACAGTACTACACAGAGCCATGACTACATGGAACTCTATTCCACAGTACTACACAGAGCCATGACTACATGGAACTCTATTCCACAGTACTACATAGAGCCATGACTACATGGAACTCTATTCCACAGTACTACACAGAGCCATGACTACATGGAACTCTATTCCACAGTACTACATAGAGCCATGACTACATGGAACTCTATTCCACAGTACTACACAGAGCCATGACTACATGGAACTCTATTCCACAGTACTACATAGAGCCATGACTACATGGAACTCTATTCCACAGTACTACATAGAGCCATGACTACATGGAACTCTATTCCACATCAAGTAACTGATGCAGCAGTAAAATTTGATTAAAAAAAGCAGATTAAAAAACACCTTATGGAACAGCAGGGATTGTGAAGCAACACAAACAGACACACACACACACACACACACACACACACAAAAACACACGGACGATAACATACGCACTATACATACACATGGATTTAGTACTGTAGGTATGTGGTAGTGGTGGAGTAGGGGCCTGGGGAATGTATTGTAATGTTTTAAAATTGTATGAACTGACTTAATTTAGCTGGACCCCAGGGAAAGTAGCTGCTGCCTTGGCAGGAACTAATGGGGAACCATGACAAACCCCAGGAAGAGTAGCTGCTGCCTTGGCAACAGGAACTAATGGGGATCCATAATAAACCCCAGGAAGAGTAGCTGCTGCCTTGGCAGGAACTAATGGGGATCCATAATAAACCCCAGGAAAAGTAGCTGCTGCCTTGACAGGAACTAATGGGGATCCATAATAAACCCCAGGAAGAGTAGCTGCTGCTTTGGCAGGAACTAATGGGGATCCATAATAAACCCCAGGAAGAGTAGCTGCTGCCTTGACAGGAACTAATGGGGATCCATAATAAACCCCAGGAAGAGTAGCTGCCTCCTTGACAGGAACTAATGGGGATCCATAATAAACCCCAGGAAGAGTAGCTGCTGCCTTGACAGGAACTAATGGGGATCCATAATAAACCCCAGGAAGAGTAGCTGCCTCCTTGACAGGAACTAATGGGGATCCATAATAAACCCCAGGAAGAGTAGCTGCTGCCTTGGCAACAGGAACTAATGGGGATCCATAATAAACCCCAGGAAGAGTAGCTGCTGCCTTGGCAGGAACTAATGGGAATCCATAATAAACCCCAGGAAGAGTAGCTGCTGCCTTGGCAACAGGAACTAATGGGGATCCATAATAAACCCCAGGAAGAGTAGCTGCTGCCTTGGCAGGAACTAATGGGGATCCATAATAAACCCCAGGAAGAGTAGCTGCTGCCTTGGCAGGAACTAATGGGGACCCATAATAAACCCCAGGAAGAGTAGCTGCTGCCTTGGCAGGAACTAATGGGGATCCATAATAAACCCCAGGAAGAGTAGCTGCTGCCTTGGCAGGAACTAATGGGGATCCATAATAAACCCCAGGAAGAGTAGCTGCTGCCTTGACAGGAACTAATGGGGATCCATAATAAACCCCAGGAAGAGTAGCTACTGCCTTGGCAGGAACTAATGGGGATCCCTAATAAACCCCAGGAAGAGTAGCTGCTGCCTTGGCAGGAACTAATGGGGATCCATAATAAACCCCAGGAAGAGTAGCTGCTGCCTTGACAGGAACTAATGGGGATCCATAATAAACCCCAGGAAGAGTAGCTACTGCCTTGGCAGGAACTAATGGGGATCCCTAATAAACCCCAGGAAGAGTAGCTGCTGCCTTGGCAGGAACTAATGGGGATCCATAATAAACCCCAGGAAGAGTAGCTGCTGCCTTGACAGGAACTAATGGGGATCCATAATAAACCCCAGGAAGAGTAGCTGCTGCCTTGACAGGAACTAATGGGGATCCATAATAAACCCCAGGAAGAGTAGCTGCTGCCTTGGCAGGAACTAATGGGGATCCATAATAAACCCCAGGAAGAGGAGCTGCTGCCTTGGCAGGAACTAATGGGGATCCATAATAAACCCCAGGAAGAGTAGCTGCAGCTAATGAGGATCCTTAATAAATACAAATACAAAATCGTCAGTTTGATCTCATGAAGGGATATTGGTAGGTCCCTCTAACTGAGCCAAAGATACATCTGCTTTAGTCTCTCTTAATGGTTTGTTTTCCTACCTTCGTCTTCTGTTTGGGTTACGAAATGCCAGAGCCACGTTTTAACGGCACATTATGCTGCGTGGTCTGGGAAATGATATGGGGGTATCTAGTACCACCTGGCCAGAACACCTTCAGAACAGTAGGAGTCTGGTCAAGCGTTGTTTAGTACCACCTGGCCAGAACACCTTCAGAACAGTAGGAGTCTGGTCAAGCGTTGTTTAGTACCACCTGGCCAGAACACCTTCAGAACAGTAGGAGTCTGGTCAAGCGTTGTTTAGTACCACCTGGCCAGAACACCTTCAGAACAGTAGGAGTCTGGTCAAGCGTTGTCTAGTACCACCTGGCCAGAACACCTTCAGAACAGTAGGAGTCTGGTCAAGCGTTGTTTAGTACCACCTGGCCAGAACACCTTCAGAACAGTAGGAGTCTGGTCAAGCGTTGTTTAGTACCACCTGGCCAGAACACCTTCAGAACAGTAGGAGTCTGGTCAAGCGTTGTTTAGTACCACCTGGCCAGAACACCTTCAGAACAGTAGGAGTCTGGTCAAGCGTTGTTGTGTCTGCCAGCTTGACAGTTTATCTGTCGAAGAAGGAAATGGTCCAAGCAACAGGGATGTATCTCAGGACCGAGTTAAAGTCTGACTGCTTAGTAATGGCATAAAAGCAAAGCTTGTTTTCTTCTCATTAAAAATAATATTGTAAAGGTAATGGAATGGGATTAGTGTGGTGGGTGAAGAATCAAATACTTTAACTTGTATCGCTGCACAAATCCCATTATTGTGCTGCGCCACCTCTAACAGTATGAATCAGGCTGTTTGAGAAGGTTTGAATCCTAAGAAACCTGCCTACACATAGTTGGAAGTACAATTCACCAACATTGCTACTGTTGTCAAAGCTGTGTGCTGTAAAACCTTGGTAGAGCATGGGTGGAGTAGGCATTGTGGTGCTCATGTGAATTTTCTTTTCTTTTTCAGCTTCAGACCAGTGCCCACTTCTCAATTAAAGCATAGTTGTTTTTATATATAGTATACATGTGGTATGAGAGCATTAACATATCACTGTGGTGCTGTCGCTATTCAATCCATCCATTATATATCTATTATACATGTGGTATGAGAGCATTAACATATCACTATGGTGCTGTCACTATTCAATCCATCCATTATATATCTATTATACATGTGGTGTGGAAATATTAATGCACAGCAGCAGATGCATTATCAGGAATTAACCACATGCTTCTTAGCCTGGTCCCAGATCTGTTGAAATAACCACATGCTTCTTAGCCTGGTCCCAGATCTGTTGAAATAACCACATGCTTCTTAGCCTGGTCCCAGATCTGTTGAAATAACCACATGCTTCTTAGCCTGGTCCCAGATCTGTTGAAATAACCACATGCTTCTTAGCCTGGTCCCAGGTCTGTTGAATTAACCACATGCTTCTTAGCCTGGTCCCAGATCTGTTGAATTAACCACATGCTTCTTAGCCTGGTCCCAGATCTGTTGAAATAACCACATGCTTCTTAGCCTGGTCCCAGATCTGTTGAAATAACCACATGCTTCTTAGCCTGGTCCCAGATCTGTTGAAATAACCACATGCTTCTTAGCCTGGTCCCAGGTCTGTTGAATTAACCACATGCTTCTTAGCCTGGTCCCAGATCTGTTGAATTAACCACATGCTTCTTAGCCTGGTCCCAGATCTGTTGACATAACCACATGCTTCTTAGCCTGGTCCCAGATCTGTTGAAATAACCACATGCTTCTTAGCCTGGTCCCAGGTCTGTTTATGCGATCATTCCAACTCCTTGTCATGTTTGGGAGAATGGAGTGATCGCACAGACAGACTGGTACCCAGGTTACATAGTTCTGGTGTTCTGAAAGACACAAGGACACAGACAGACTGGTACCCAGGTTACATGGTTCTGGTGTTCTGAAAGACACAAGGACACAGACAGACTGGTACCCAGGTTACATGGTTCTGGTGTTGTGAAAGGACACAGACAGACTGGTACGCAGGTTACATGGTTCTGGTGTTGTGAAAGACACAAGGACACAGACAGACTGGTACCCAGGTTACATGGTTCTGGTGTTGTGAAAGACACAAGGACACAGACAGACTGGTACCCAGGTTACATGGTTCTGGTGTTGTGAAAGGACACAGACAGACTGGTACCCAGGCTACATGGTTCTGGTGTTGTGAAAGGCACAAGGACACAGACAGACTGGTACCCAGGTTACATGGTTCTGGTGTTGTGAAAGGACACAGACAGACTGGTACCCAGGTTACATGGTTCTGGTGTTGTGAAAGGACACAGACAGACTGGTACCCAGGCTACATGGTTCTGGTGTTGTGAAAGGCACAAGGACACAGACAGACTGGTACCCAGGTTACATGGTTCTGGTGTTGTGAAAGGACACAGACAGACTGGTACCCAGGTTACATGGTTCTGGTGTTGTGAAAGGACACAGACAGACTGGTACCCAGGTTACATGGTTCTGGTGTTGTGAAAGACACAAGGACACAGACAGACTGGTACCCAGGTTACATGGTTCTGGTGTTGTGAAAGGCACAGACAGACTGGTACCCAGGTTACATGGTTCTGGTGTTGTGAAAGACACAAGGACACAGACAGACTGGTACCCAGGTTACATGGTTCTGGTGTTGTGAAAGGACACAAGGACACAGACAGACTGGTACCCAGGTTACATGGTTCTGGTGTTGTGAAAGACACAAGGACACAGACAGACTGGTACCCAGGTTACATGGTTCTGGTGTTGTGAAAGACACAAGGCCACAGACAGACTGGTACCCAGGTTACATGGTTCTGGTGTTGTGAAAGGACACAGACAGACTGGTACGCAGGTTACATGGTTCTGGTGTTCTGAAAGACACAAGGACACAGACAGACTGGTACCCAGGTTACATGGTTCTGGTGTTGTGAAAGGACACAGACAGACTGGTACCCAGGTTACATAGTTCTGGTGTTCTGAAAGACACAAGGACACAGACAGACTGGTACCCAGGTTACATGGTTCTGGTGTTCTGAAAGACACAAGGACACAGACAGACTGGTACCCAGGTTACATGGTTCTGGTGTTGTGAAAGGACACAGACAGACTGGTACGCAGGTTACATGGTTCTGGTGTTGTGAAAGACACAAGGACACAGACAGACTGGTACCCAGGTTACATGGTTCTGGTGTTGTGAAAGACACAAGGACACAGACAGACTGGTACCC